>NW_012115489.1:3136877-3156213 GCF_000951035.1 Colobus angolensis palliatus | reverse complement strand
AAAAAAAAAAAAAAAAAAAAGACTAAAATAATACAAAAGATCAAACAAAAAGTTAGTTCTTTGAAAAGATAAACCATTAGTGAAACTTAGAAAAAAAGAAAAAAAGAGGAGACTCAAATTTGAAAAAATCATAAACAGAAGAGGATATGTCACAATGGACACAATAGAAATACAAAGGATCATTAGAGAGTAACATGAACAACAATATGCCAATAAATTTGAAATTTTAGAGGAAATGAATAAATTCCTGGACACATACAACCTACAAAGACTGAACCCGGAAGAAAAAGAAAATCTGAATAGACCAATTACAAGTCATGAGAGAGAATCAATAGTAAAGTCTTCCAATAACAAAAAAGTCCAAGACCAGATGGCTTTACTGCTGAATTCTACCAAACCTTTAAAGAAGAATTAATACCAATTCTTTCCAGACTATCCCAGAAAATAAAAGAGGAGGGAATTCTTCCTAATTCATTCTATAAGGCCAGCATAACCCTGATACCAAAACTAGATAAGGATACAACAACAACAAGCAGAAAACTACAGCCAGTATCCCTGATGAACACTGTTGCAAAAATCCTCACCAAAATACTAAGAAGCTGAGTTCTAACAACACATCAGTAAGAGGATACATCATAATCAAGTGGGGTTTATCTCAGGAATGCAAGGATGTCTCAACACATGCAAATCAATAAACATCACACATATCCACAGAAAGAAGGACAAAAACCATAAGATGTAGAAATAGCTTTTGATGAAATTCAACATCCCTTCATGATAAAAACTCTTAATAAATTAAGTATAGAAGAAATATACCTAAACATAATAATGGCCAAATATGACAAACCCACAACTGACATCTTACTGAACAAGAAAAAGCTTTCAGCTAAGAACTGGAACAAGACAAAGACGCCCAATCTCAGTATTCTTATTCAATATACTAATGGAAGTCCTAACCAGAGCAATTAGGCAGCAGATACATAAAAGGCATCCAAATTGGAAAGGGAGAAGTCAAAATGCCTGTTTGCAGATAACATGATCTTAATATATGGAAAAACCTAAAGACTACCAAAAAAAAAAAAAAACCCTTAGAACTGATAACAGAATTCAGTAAATTTGTAGGGTACAAAATTAAATCAGTAGCATTTTTACACATGAATAATGAACTACTCATCCAACACGGGATTAACATCCAGAATATACAAAGAACTCAACAGAAAAACCAACAAATAAAAACAAATCCAATTAAAATATGGGCAGGCTGGGCACAGTGGCTCACGCCTGTAATTCCAGCACTTCAGGAGGCTGAGGCAGGCAGATCACCTGAGGTCAGGAGTTCGAGACCAGCCTGGCCAACATGGTGAAACCACATCTCTACTAAAAATACAAAAAAACTAGCCAGGCATGGTGGCGGGCACCTGTAATTCCAACTCATCAGGAGGCTGAGGCAGGAGAATTGCTTGAACCCAGGAGGCGGAGGTGGTAATGAGCTGAGATCACACCGCTACACTCCAGCCTAAGTGACACAGCGAGACTCCGTTTCAAAAAAACAATAAAAATAAAAACAACAACAAAAAATGCGGGCAAATGATCTGAACAGATAGAAGATGACATACATATGGTCGACGTGTATATGAAAAAATATGAACACCACTGATCATCAGGGAAGTGCAAATCAAAACTATAAAAAGATAACATTTCATTCCAGTTAGAATAACTATTATCAAAAAGAAAAAAGTAGTAACAAATGCTGAAAAGGATGTGGAGAAAAGGGAACTCATACACTACTGGTGGGAATGTAAATTTGTATAATCATTATGGAGAACAGTTCCTCAAAAACTAC
Source organism: Colobus angolensis palliatus (assembly GCF_000951035.1). Taxonomy (NCBI): domain Eukaryota; kingdom Metazoa; phylum Chordata; class Mammalia; order Primates; family Cercopithecidae; genus Colobus; species Colobus angolensis. Next base: position 3,154,370 of record NW_012115489.1, on the reverse strand, counting down.
AAATGGAACTACCAGATGATACAGCAAGGCTACTACTAAGTATACATTTTCTGGGGCTCAGAAAACAATATCCCAAAATGAAAGTATCAGAAGCAGCCTTGAAGCAAACATTTTTCTCTTTCTCCCGCCCTCCTGTCTCTCTGTCCCATTCTCCCCAGAGGCCAGCCATAGAAACTAGAATCCCTGGCCCCCAAGGTGGATCACAGAAACCAGAACCCCTATTCCTCAAAGCTAGTCATAAATCCTATAAATAGTACTCCAGTTTTACCTCTGGTTTTCATTGGAAAAACTGACCACAAAGGAATTATCTGACTTATGTTGTTTGTCTGTAGGTTGTAACACTCCTGTTCTAGAGAGGGTCTTGTCCCATACCCGGAAGGAAGGAATGCATACTCAGAGAACCCAAAAAGAATCTAGACAGACGGCCCTCCTGAGTTTCCCCAGTCTATTAGTATTAGATCACCCCTTTTTGTCCAGTCATATTTCTACATGACTGTCCATACTTTGTTGAACTTTTCCCCTGTATCTTTTGATAATTTTCCCTGTATCTTTTGATCTTCATTCCAAAGGCTCCTGTGTATATACGATGAATAAATCTGTATGCCTTTTCTCTAATTAATCTGTGTTTTGTGAGTTCATTTTTCAGCAAAACATCAGGGGACCAAGGGAAAGCTCTCCCTTATCCCCTACAGTATCCAAAGCAAAAAAAATCAGTATGTCAAAAAGATACCTGCACTCCCATGTTTACTACTGCCCTAATCACAATAGCCAAGATATGGAATCAACCTAGGTGTCCAATAATAAATAGATGAAGAAAATGTGATATAGATGCACTATGGAATACTATTCGGTCATAAAAGAGAATGAAATCCTGCCATTCACAGTAACATGGATGGAAGTGGAAGATAAGTGAAATAAGCTGCAAACAGAAAGTTAAACACCCTATGTTCTCATTCATGTGAAAGAAAAATAATTGATCTCGTAGAAGTAAAAAGTAAAACAGAGAATACCAGAGGCTGAAAAGAGTAGAAGGAAGGGAGGGTTAGGAAGAGATTTGTTAACAGATACACAAAATTGGAGCTAGATAGGAGAAATAAGTTTTAGTGTTCTGTCCTACAGCAGAATGACTACAGTTAACAATAAATATTATATACTTTCAAATAGCTGGAATGAGGATATTGAAAATTCCCAACACAAAGAAATAACAAATGTTTGAGATGATGGATGTTACTTACCATGATGTGATCACTATACATCCTATGTATCAAATATATCAATATAACAGTGAAGTGACGGAAAGGATGGATTCATCACTATGTATGCCCTGGATATGTACAATTATTACTTGTCAATTAAAAAATTAAATTTAAAATGGCCACGAATATGAGTAACTGAATAAATAAATGCACACTTAACTGACCTTCAACCAAGTACCAGGGACTGTGCTGTGTACTTACACAAAGGTTATCTTATTTGAACTTTCTAACTAGGTAAAGATTAAGTTTATTGTTCAGATGAGGAAACTGAAGTTTGTGATGCAAAATACTATTTTTATCATACCAGAACCTCCCCAGGAGAACCTGAAGATCATAAAAAGATAAGCCATATTGTGCTAATCTGGAATATTCATAATAGCTGCTATTAACTTGATCTCTATGAAACAGTATAAAAGTTCCAAATAATTTAAACCAGATAACTTTTAGAACACAATCTACTTGTCTATTTAATATTATCAGTTTTATATTCTAAGTGTTAATTGTGTATACATTGATTTTCACAACAAAGATTTATATTATTTGGAAGTAGTATCTGTATCTTTTCTTTAAAATTCTGAAAGCGTCCAGTTTACTACTTGGTAAATAATGGATTTTATATGTTTGAGGATAATAATGAAAACTGCAATCACCAATATTTAGAACACACTCTCTGAATTCCAGGAATTCAGTTATAAAGGACTCTGGGAATAATATGCAACCCCTTTAATAGAAAAGTGAAGGAAAAGATGAATTCAGTTGTATCAAGACAAATTTTAGATGTTATTTAAAGGAAATGACACTAAATAGCAGTGAATCTCATAGTGAGAAAGGTATATTTTTGAAATTTCCTTCAATTCTTTCAGTTTGACCAAGCAGAAAGTCTTGATTTAGCATTGATTGGTCTTTAATACCTCCATAACTTTTGCCTATATCCCTTTTTAACATAGAAAAATCTAAGACACAGAGAATTAGTAGATAACAGTATCTAACTAGTATCTGGCTAATGATTGTTTTATTTTCAGAATTTGCTGTGTTCTTTTTAGAGTCATATTGCTTTTTTACATTTTTGATAGTGTTAGAATGTTTCTTTTTTAAATGGGGGAATGAGGAATGATTACTTAAGAGGTATGGGGTGTTTTTATGGGGTGATGAAACTTTTGAAACTAGAGAATTGGTGGTTGCAACATTGTGAATACACTAAATACCAATGATTGTTTGCTTTAAATGATTAATGTCTGAAGTTAATCGCAAATTTTTTAATTATTTGGAATAAATAAATCCATTTCTAACAATTTAAAAAACAATATGGTGATGTATACATATGACAAGAATTATAAAAGTAGTATGCAAATAAGTGAATTTTGGGAAACAGACTTACCTCGAGAAATTGGACTGGAATGGTATAGATGAGATTTCCAGAGGTAGAGTGTAAGAAGCTGATGGGTAGAGCCTTGCAAACTAATTCTGGTAGCTTTTCAAGATACCAATCTGGTAAATTTTAGCCTCAGGTGATTTCTAGTGGCATACCAGATGTCTTCAAGGGCTTAGGCAAAAATCCTGAGGCAAATAAAACATCTTCTACATCCATCTGCTTTCTGTTCTAAATCTCTGCAGCCCCTCTTCCTCTCCATCACCATTCAAGTGTACACTGTGTTCATGACGACCTCTGCTCATTCAACACCCTACATCATTTTTTCTGTTTTCAATTCTTTAGTCCAATTTCTGTTTTCAAAGTGTAGGCTTTAGCTATGTTTGAAAAGGGTTAATATTAGCCTTGCCTATCTCACAAGGCTTCTGAAAAGATCAAATTATATTTGAGGCATGCTCTAGAAGTGTTTTTCAAATTCTGGATTCTTACTCATTAGTGGGTCCTAAAATCAATGTAATAGGTTATGATCAGTACTTTAAACATGGAACAAATCGGGATACAAAAAAATGGAGTGCACACTGCAATAGGAATTGCTATGGTTAACTCCTTTTTAAGTTTCATATATGCCTGTGTGTCTGTGCAAAGATATGTGTATAGCCAGTCACAATATAAAATGTTAATTTTCTGTGATTAAAAAAATACAGCTTTGGGCCGGGCGCGGTGGCTCAAGCCTGTAATCCCAGCACTTTGGGAGGCCGAGACGGGCGGATCACGAGGTCAGGAGATCGAGACCATCCTGGCTAACACGGTGAAATCCCGTCTCTACTAAAAATACAAAAAACTAGCCGGGCGATGTGGCGGACGCCTGTAGTCCCAGCTACTCGGGAGGCTGAGGCAGGAGAATGGCGTGAACCCGGGAGGCAGAGCTTGCAGTGAGCTGAGATCCGGCCACTGCACTCCAGCCTGGGCGGCAGAGCGAGACTCCGTCTCAAAAAAAAAAAAAAAAATACAGCTTTATAAGACAAGTATAATAGGTCTTTTCTGCTATATTTTCAAATAGAAAGCATATAAAAACTTTTTCAGAATAAAACAGAGTTACTACCTGACAAATGCAGTGATTGGCTCCTTAGCCACCTGCCCCATGAGCATCAACGCAGCATCAGTGTTTACTACCCAGGTTAAAACCTTGATGGCAAAAAACAACAAAGCAGCAAAAAAACAAAACAAACAAAAACAGACTACTCAGTGAAAACACCACTCAATGAGAATAGTCCTTTCTGTAATTAACTATAAAAAATTGGGGAAGTAACTTTAAAATTATATCTGAATTAAGATTTGATCCTTGCATAACTTTATAGGCTAAAGCTGAAAGCCATAAAAACTGATAAAGAACAAAACTGGTAAACACAGTGTTCACGGCAGCATATATACTAAAATTGGAATGATACAGAGAAGATTACCATGGCCCCTGCGCAAGGATGACATGCAAATTTGTGAAGCATTCCACATTTTTAAGACAGTTTTGTATCATTTTGCGGACTATTACCGGTTTAAATCTGTGCTATTAAAAAAAAAAAAAAACCTGGTAAATATTTTAAAATATTCTAAAAGGTTGAGGTTTAACAGAATCTTGCAAAGCTCTTTATTTTGGAACTAACATAATATAATAAACATTTCTGAACAGTTTTAAGAAATTTGATAAATTACTATGGCTTGGGTAATTAGTAGAAGAAAAAACAAAACAAAACAAAACAGGGAGGACTCACTGCAGCACCAAGAGCTTTGGAATGCAAATCATCACTGGTTGCATCACTTCTCCAGTTGCAATGAATCAAAGAGCAGGTTAAAAGAGAATGCACACAGACCAGAGAACTGTTTCACATTTTTGGCTCAGACTTCACTTTGTGTATATAAAAAGCCCTACTAGTGGCTCTATTAAGTGAACATTTAACATTTACTATTTTGTTTATAATAGTTAAAACAGTAATGTTTGGCCTTGTCCGCTTACAAAATAAATCATAGCTGTCCTGATGCTGAGAAACATGGCTCAGGAAATATCTCTACTAGAGAGAGGCATCCCTTATATAGGCTTTTTAGAGACTATAGTCATCCTGCAGAGAGTCTGACCATTTTAGATGACATAGCCCTATCCAGATAACCATAGAGGACTAATTGTGCTTTGTAACATGCCAAAAGTTTTTTTGTTTTTTGTTTGTTTGTTTGTTTAAGAATTAGGGAATATTTACTCCATATTGCCAAATGATACCAGATAATAACAAAAATAAAATTAACTGATCAAAACTGGCTAGAATAACACAAATTCAAAACATGCTTCCCCTATTTCATAGAACCCAAATTCTTCACTCTCAAAGAGTCCATTAACCATTAAAAAATAAGGAACCATGACAGGGAATGAGCAAATGTGTTTTATGAAATCATTTTCCAAATTAAATTATCTATTTTATATGATTGCCCAGCTCTTTTTTTTTTTAAGGGATAATTTAAAACACTGTAAAAAAATGAGCCTACATTATCCATTTGCTAGCTCTGGCTTCAAAAAATCTTCAGAATCCAAACATTACCTTCACCACTAAAACCCTTGTCCAGGAATTTACCTTTATGTCTAAAATAGCCCCTCATCTGTCACCCTGCTTCCACCACTCTCTCCCTGTAGTTATTCTCCGTGCAGAACAGCCAGAATGATTCTTTTAAAAATGTAACTTGAATAATGCCGATCCTCTCCTAAAATCCATGTAATGGCTTCTCATTACCCTCAGAAGAGTATCTAAACTCTACATAGCCAAAACAGCCCTATTTGATCTGATATATCCACCCACCTCAACCTTTTTCCACTTCCTCCTTCACTTTTCCCTACGTGAAGGCTGAAGCTGGTAGATCACTTGAGGTCAGGAGTTCGAGACCAGCCTGGCCAACATGATGAAACCCCATCTCTACTAAAACCATGAAAATTAGCCAAGCTTGGTGGTGGGCACCTGGTTATCCCAGCTCCTTGGGAGGCTGAGGCAGGAGAATCACTTGAACTCCAGGGGCGGAGGTTGCAGTGAGCCAAAATTGAGCCACTGCACTCCAGCATGGGCAACACAGCAGGACTCAGTCTCAAAACAAACAAACAAATAAAATCTTACTATTTTAAATAAATTTTTTAAAATTTTGACCTTTATATTTTGACTACATTCAAGTCACTAAATAGTGACAAAGTGAAATTACATCCTTCTCTTCAATCTGCTTATTCAATATAACGAAAATATAAGATTATATTAACTGCTTGCTTATATTTACACATTTGACTCTATAACAGCATCTCTTACGGATATATTTTAAACTGAAGTTTTTGGTTCATGATTGATTTCCATTTTTTCTGTCCTAAATATCAATACACATCCATAAATATTCATATGTTTTCTATTCTGCTATGTTTAGCAGAAAATTTTAATTCTTCCAACTTTATTTGTGAGCTCCAATGTTTTCAGAAGACTTTTAAAAATCTTTATAAGTAAATACTTATATTAATTCAATTTTTCTTCTGGCTTCCTCAAGCAACTTTGATCAATATGTAATCATATTAATCTACAAAGTTTTATACATAATGTTTTCATCAGTTACATTTTTCCCTTCTATATGTTAATATCTATGCATCTACGCAGTGTATATGTTTTACCTTTTAAGTATACTGCACAAGGTCTATATTTTAAAATTAGACTATGAAAGCCAGGATTTCTGAGGATACAATTTAAGTATCTACAGTGCAGGCAAATAAAGCTCTTGAGATTTAATTCAACAAATACTTATCAAGTCCCTGCTACGCATGGTTTACATACCAACAGATCCAAAGGTAAGGAAGAAAAAATTCTCACCCCCAAAGAGCTCGTAACAGTGACATATAAACTTTTGTGTCCTTAGCCAACTTAGGCAAGGCACAGATTACCTACTTCACCCATTCCCATATTTCAGTGGCAAAAGAACTCAGGACTAAAAGTTCCACTGTACATGAAATATTGAAAAAAATTATAATCCATTTTAATAAGAATATAGATCACCCACTTTTTAAACATCTTTATCAAATTATAATTTAAGACCATAAAATTCACCCATTTTAAGTGTGCAACTGAATGATTTTTAGTTAATTTACAGAGTTGTACAACCATCACCACAATCTTGTTTTAGAATATTCCCAACAGGGTCATTTATGTTTGAGCCATATAGCAGAAATTTTAGAGTGCATATTCTAGAGTCAGAGTTCCTGGCTCCAAAACTTACTAGATGCATGACCTTAGATGAGTTGTTAAACCCTACTGCTGTACTTCAGTTTTCTCATCTAAAATACGTAGTTAATGGCAGTACTTAATTCACAATATTGTTCTGAGGGTTAAATGAATTAAAACATATACAAAACACTTGAAACGGTCCCTGGAACAAAGTAAGTGTTCAGTAAGTATCGCTTATTGTTAAAACTATATGCTTTAAAATCTAATTATTGGAAAACAACAGGCTAAAAATACTACTGATGCAAATAGGTAGTATTTAGCCTATCTATTTATAGCCTACATACTGATGGCTAAAGCAAACAAACAACTTATAAAATGCACTTATTTGATAGTAAGTTTAAGGAACAATAATTTAAAATTTAAAAACAACAATAAAGTAATTGAAAACCAAACTCATTTAACATAAAACCTATAATGCTCTGATAGCATTCACTCATTTATTCAACAAATATTTATTAATATGTCATGCTCATCTTGGACACAGAGAAACAGCAAATAAGACAAAAAGTCCCTGACCATATTAATCTTAAAGAGAAACAAAATAAACAACCAGGCAAACTAAAAATAAAACAAAATATTTTCAGGGTTAATATCCCCAGATGTGTAATATTTTAGTCCCTAACAGAGCATCATAGAGGGAATGGCATGTGATTGGGCCTTCTTCAATGGATGTTGGATAGTGGATGGTGGCCATTTCTACCAGCAGTGGAGGGCTTGTGGAAGAAGCATACAGGATGGAGTGTTTAGTATAGGAAAAGGCACCAAGGCAGTAAATCAGACGATAATCATAAGGGAACAAAGTATAATCTAGTCTGAGTAAAAAGTTTTTTTATTTAGACTGGGTGCAGTGGCTCCCATCTGTAATCTCAGCGCTTTGGGAAGCTGAGGTGGGTGGATCACTTGAGGTCAGGAGTTTGAGACCAGCCTGGTCAACATGGCGAAAAGCTATCTCTACAAAAATTAGCTGGGCATGGTGGAGAGCGACTGGAGGCTGAGGTGGGAGAATCACTTGAATCTGGGAGGTAGAGGCTGCAGTAAGCCAAGATTGTACCACTGCACTCCAGCCTGGGTGAGTGAGACCCTATGTTAAAAAAAAAAAAAAAAAAAACAAGTGTTTTGATTTATGGAGAAAGTTATGAAAGATACTCAAAGGTTGGAAAAAGGTATAAACTGAAAGGCTAGAAGTGTCAGTCTGAGAAAATTTGAACTTTATTCAGCATATGACAAGTACTGAAGTAGTAAGTATTGCGTTTAATGATTTAAACCAGGGCTAGGTTTATCAGAACACGGACAGAGAAAGGTGAGGATATCCAGCATCGCAAGTTAAAGATGATGAAAATATGAAGTAGAATGAAAGCGAGAGATGAAATTGAGGGAGTGGGTGTGAGAAACACTAAAACACAGAACTGATAAGACTGACAACTGGTTACAGGAGGTAAAGAATATTCTGAAGTTCTAAATGGAAAAATAATAAAAATAGCAAAGTCAAAAGAAAGAATGAGTTCTAAAAGAGACAGGTTGTGTTTTGGGTATATTAAGCTTAAGTTCTGGCATATAATCCCGGTGGGTTGTTCCACATGTAGCTGAACATATGTCTGGAATGAATAATGCTTAGGACAGAGTTAAGAAGATTTGGTGAGCAGTCACTAAAAGCAATATTACTGAACTTAAAATATTTCATCACCTCAACAGAAAAATGAGAAAGATGACATCCCTTTGCACTAATACAGAATCCAAGGTCTTACATTTGAGCAACTGTCTTACCAACATCCCAAATTACATGGTCCTATTATTCTTGTGTCACGTGTTTCCTATTGTATTCCCTGTGAGTAAAATCTTCTCTATATTCCTGGTGTCCTGAAATTTCATGACGCATAGCTTGGTGTGCGTCTTTTTCATTCTTTCCAGATGAGTCCTTCCTCTCTGGAAAGTCATGTTTTTTCAGTTCTGAGACCTCTTTATTTTTAGTAACTCTTTCTTATCTAATTCCATCCTTCCTCTCCTGTATTTTCATTAGAACTTTCTAGTCAAATACTAGACCCTGAATTGACACTGTAAGTTTCCTATCTTTTTTCTATCACTGTCTTTTATTCTACTTTCTAGGTTTCCTCAACTATATTTATATATACTCTCCAGGAGATTTTAATATTCCTAGGGATTCCTTCCCTTATACTCCAATCAAATATTTACTTTGCAAGAGATCTTCCTTAATCTCTTAACATTCATATTTTTTGGTAGTAATCTGCTTTAGTTTCTTGGTTGTATTAGTCTCTATTTTCTCTCTGAGAGTATCAATTATAGGGGTTTTTTCCTTGAAAATTTCTTCAGTTTTCTACATTATCTCTCTCTCCTCTGACTTACTATTTTGTTTAGTATAAGTTTCTGTATTCCATGTTAGAGGATTTCCCCAAATGTCTGGTGATCCCATGTCTACCATTAATTACCTAAGAGAAAAGCACTAAAACCCAAATTAGAAACTCTATGTCAGGGGTCAAATTCTTTTTCTGTAAGGGGCCACATAGTAAGTATCTTTGGCTTTGAGGATCATATCCTCTGTTGCAGCTACTCAACTCTGCTAATATGATACAAAAGCAGTCACAGATAATATACAAATGAATGAGCAAGGCTGTTATAATAAAATGAATGGACACTGAAATTTGAATTTCATGTAATTTTCATGTGTCACAAAATATTTTTATTTTGATTTTCTGAATCCATTATGATAGGCTGAGTAACACTCCCAAAGATTTCCACATTTGAGTCCCTGGAACCTGTTAATATATTACCTTATGTGGCAAAGGGAAATTAAGGTTTCAGATTGATTTAATGCTGCTAATCAGCTGACCTTAAAATAGGGAGATTATCCTAGATTATCTGAGTAGGCTAGATGTAATCACAAGGGTCTTTAAAAAGTGGCAGAGGGAAGGAGAACAGAAGGTCGCAGTGTTATGACGTAAGAAGGACTCAACAACGTTGCTGGCCTTGATGATGAAGGAAGCGTGCCAGGAGCCAAGATACAAGGGTGGCCTCTAGAAACTGGAAAAGCAAGGAAACAGATTCTCCCTGGAGCCTCCTGAAAGGAACCATGTCCTGCTAACACCTTGATTTGAGCCCAATGAGACTTTAGCCTATAGAATTGTAAGATAATACATTTCTGTTATTTTAGCCACTAAATTTGTGGTAGTTTGTTGCAGCAGCCATAGAAAAATACTACAACCATCTAAAAATGTAAAAACCACTCTTAGCTTGCCATACAAAAACAGGTAGTGGGCTAGATTTGGTACATGGCCATAGTTTTTCTGACCCTTAATATAGACTCTTAAGCCAGACTGCCTGGGATTGAACCTCAGTTATGCCACATACGAACTGTAGTTTTCAGTAGGCAAGTCAATTTCTTTGTTTCTGGGTTTTTTTTTTTATCAGTAAAACGATAATGATAGCATTTATAGCATAGAGTTGCCGTGTGGATTAAATAAAATAGTACAAGTGCTTAAAATACTGCCTGGCTCACAGTAAGTACTCAGTAAGTACAATAATAATAATAATAATAATAATAATAATAACAAACACAACAATAATAACAACAAAGGGGAAGAAGGAGAGGACAAACAACTCTACACGAAGATTTTCTTTGCCTGGAATATAGGGTCTCTTCATTAGGCCCACTTTAAAAGTGATTCTTTTGTCTTCTGTGATGGTAGAGGGAGAGCAGTGATTTGGCTGCACAGCGCGGAGGAAGGAATTATAAGACAAATCAGTTTGCCTTTTACAGGCTTCTCCTACCACGGCTAAGGTTTCAGCTTTCTCTAGGTAGCTAAGTCACATACCATTTATGCATCTGGCTTCCACCTTACAAATGAATCTTGGTATCTCTTTTCTGCTATCTTCTCCTCTCTAATTCTCTTCATCCATTTGGGTTGATGCTTTAAAACGGGCCTTTCCTGTCACTTTAGTGAGGTTTCAGGAGGAAGCATGGTTGAACAAATGTGTTTAACCTGCCATGTTTTAACTGGAAGTCTTAAATTATTATATATTCATAGTCTTAAAAAACAAGGATAATAATCATCCATATTTTTCAAAAACCTTTTACCCTAACTTTTTCAAAAGCCAGTATTTTTTCATTTAGTAAATGTTGCTTCTAACAGCATGTGTGACAAAAGCATTTACAGGAGCATTTTATAAGAGCATTATTTACAAGAGCATTATTATTAAAACTTTATATAACTCTATGAAAATAATTGACAAATTAGAATTTAAGTTTAGTGCCTGCAAGTAATTTGCAGTTTTGATGGTTATTTTTGTGTTCAGAATCAATGATATACTTTTTTGGAAATGTAACCATTGAAAAATAGGCATGTGAAAGCACTATAGAATAGTTAATATGTCATACGTGTTCTGTTGAATATTTGTAAAAAGGTCATTATAATTCATGTATCTACTCAGGCATAACTAAAACGTGGGTTCATAGCATTGTTACTTATTGATGGTAGTTATATTTGCATAAAATGAATGACTGGTTGGAGCAAAGCACCTACACTCTTTATCTTCCTAAACCAAACCTTTAGTCACCAAGAAATCCGTCCAACTTGGATTCGTAAGATGTTCACAGCCAGAGTTAAATAGTATCTTTAGGTCTAACTTTACCATTCTACAAAAACTGTAAGTAGCCTAGGAGTTAAAAAGAAAAAAGAGGAAGACCAGTAGTTATTAAGAACCTGTTATGTGCATGTCCTATCTGAATGTTTTACATATATTAACTAATATAATCCTCAAAATAACATGACATGGGGGGATCATGCCCTCATTTTGTAAATAAAGAAAATGAGAAGCACAAGAGTTTAGGAAAGTCAGGACTCACAGACACGAAATCTGAAGTAAAATATAATGTAATTGTATATCTCAGGTGTCATCTATAAAATGTGCTATAGAACTATGCAGTAGGCATTTAGCTGTCAATATATACATATATATTCTTCTAGATTCCCAGCATTAAGTCTATTAAAGGGACAAAACTTTGAATTCCTAGCATTGCTCTTTATATTTCACACAGAGATAGATGATCTTTTTTCTCAAAAGAAGATACCAGAAACATTAGTTTTTTTTTCCCTACAACTACTCTCTCTCCTTTTGGTGAATACTGTGCTACTTTAACTTGAACACCTATTATTAGGTAAAAGTTGTGAATTATTGTTAAATGTCCAGTCTTTGCAGAAAGAAAGGAGAAGACACTGAGATGAGGTCATTAGTCTGGGCTGCAAGCACAGTCTTAGCCATTGGAGGTCATGTTTAACTTATACAAGTCTTTGATGATATCACTATCAGGGAAATAAAGGATATTTATCGACTATAGAATAATCAGAATTTAAAAAGCTCTCCATACATCATTCCCAAGATTCATAGCTAAAATGGTATGTCAAAGAATTTTTTTTTAAAAAAAAAAAGGCTGAAATCAAAATATTCTCAAATGAAAATTTTGAAATGAAACATGAGTTCTTCAAGCATCTTCACAGTTGCAGATCGCAGTAAATAATGAATAACTATGTAATAAAATGTTTTCCAAATCAAAGTCATATGACTTTAAAATCATGCAACAGATGACAACTTTATCACAAACAAGACTGGAAGCATTATATGCTAAAAATATTTCAACGCATTATTTTTTTTTAAATCTCCAAAATCATGAATACCAACAGCTTAACACTCAGTTTAGGGAGTTTAGATTGCTCTAATAGCTAATAATGAAAAATATAAAGAAAATATTAAGAGCACGCTGTCATAAAATCCTTCCTTCTTGCTAATAATCTGGCTTAGTACACAAACATAGAGAACCTCCATAAAAGTAAATACTGCTAGACGGGTGGATCACGACGTCAGGAGATTGAGACCATCCTGGCTAACACAGCGAAACCCCATCTCTACTAAAAAATACAAAAAACTAGCCAGGTGTGGTGGCGGGCGCCTGTAGTGCCAGCTACTCGGGAGGCTGAGGCAGGAGAATGGCGTGAACCCGGGAGGCGGAGCTTGCAGTGAGCTGAGATCCGACCACTGCACTCCAGCCTGGGTGACAGAGTGAGACAGTGTCTCCAAAAAAAAAAAAAAAAAAGTAAATATTGCTTTCATTTTTAGTGGTTATGACAGCTTCATAAGAATATCCCAAAAGCAACAAAAAGATGCAATTACCAGCCATTAAAAAAAATCACTACAGAAAGTAGTTAACAAATAGTATGAGAATTTGTCTTAAATTAGTTTACTCGAGGTGTGAGAGAAGAATGTTCAAAGCTGCATTATGAAAATTTAACCAAAAAACTACTAAATTTTTTAATTGTGAAAATTATTGTTAATGTAAGGCAGAGCAGATGGTGTCCAACAGTGAGGACTGACTTCTAAGAGACTTTAAGTAACTTAAGGGCACCCAGGGACTCAAGGGCCACCTTTCCCAAAAAACATTATCTTTATTCTGCTTTACTTTTCTTTCATTATATCAGATTAGCTTGCTGGTGATTCTAAAGAGAAGATTCAAGAGTGTTTTGGGAAGTAAGAATCTCAAAAGATGCTTTAGTATCATTTTTATATGCAGAATAGCTCACTATTTCTGCTTTGTTTAGTAAACAATGAATATTATTACTCTGTAACCCCCATTAATCCTGTTGCTCATCCAAACTGTGCACCTTTCAGAGGCCCTATGACTCCCCACCTGACCTCTGCCTTCCCTAACTCTTCCATATGATGGGCATTATACAAAGCAGTACCTGGTCATAAATTACCTCACAGATCATTCCCTGAATTTTTTACAAACTACTTACAGGTTTAAATTTCTTTTGTCTTATTCTCAGTGAGGTGACAGTTCCTCAAAAATACCAGTTGAAATGTTCCAGATGTGAAGAGATACAGATATACAGATATGGAGAAAACCACAAAAGGATACCGATCAGGTAATTTACAAGCATTAAGGGATAGAGAATGGGACAATGACACAGGAGAGGAGTGGTATAGAATAAAATAATAATAAACCAAAAAAAAAACATTTTTTGAAAAGCACATATTTCATGTAGGTAAAATTACAGGATCCCATTTAAATAACAACATTTTGAAAAAAAGCAAAGAAATCAAGCTATATCTACTATTTTATGCTTTCAAATTTAAAAAGCAAGCTTCAAATTCTCTCTACATAAAAACAAAACTTTTTCTTTTTTTTTTTTTTTGAGACGGCATCTTGCTCTGTCGTCCAGGCTGCAGTGCAGTGGCACAATCTTGGTTCACTGCAACCTCCACCTCCCAGATTCAAGCGATTCTCCTGCCTCAGCCTCCCATGTAGCTGAGACTACAGGCACCCACCGCCACACCTGGCTAATCTTTTCTGTATTTTTAGTGGAGACGGGGTTTCACCATGTTGGCCAGGCTGGTCTCGAACTCCTGACCTTGTGATCCGCCTACCTCGGCTTCCCAAACTGCTGGGATTACAGGCGTGGGGCACTGCGCCCAATCTATGTATCTGTAAATACATGTATTAATAAGAAGAAGGGTGTAGAAGGACATAAAGTAATCTTTTAACATGGGTTATCTGGCAGCAACTGGAGACATTTAAAGATTTGCTGTGTGCTGGGTATTTGTCTCTTCTTCATGTTTGTTGCCTTATTTGCCAGAAGTTGATTTCCTGATATGATTACTGTCTTTGTCTCAGATTCCTCTGTTCCACTTTCTGGCATAGCTGAAAATGGGGGCACTGAACAGCCAACTGAGCTGGGGAAATCATGCGGCTTTCTTGGTAAGGCATTGCGCTGTGTGGTGATTTTCCCAAAGGAACAGCCCAAGAATCTGGGCAAGGGCTTGCAGGCCAAAAGGGCAATAGAAGGCCGTCAGATAGAGGGGGGGGTCAAGTTGCTAGTGGTGCCTATTGCAAAATCAAACAACCTCAAATATTATTCCCTTCCATCACCTGTGTCTAGGGAGAGCAACACTCCATGAATAAAATGAATCCCAATTTTCCTGACAAAAACTTAGCCTACAATCAGTAATTGCAAGATAAGAAAATACAGTATGTAATTTTAGTCAAGAGTCTAGTATATTGTAGATTCCTGATAGATACTAAAACACAAAAACAGTGCTTTGTGTAGAGTCAAAGAATAAATCTAATAGGCATTTTGATCTGAAGAGAAGTTATTAGGTATTCATGAGACTATACATGCTGAATTATTTGAAAACCCAGAAATTATAAAGAGACATGAACATAGTTTTTAAAAATTTGCCTGTTATTAGCAAATCCAAAATCAGTCACATATACAGATTAATATATTTATATATCATTAAGAATATACCAAAAACTACCTCAATATCTTTCTCCTCTCCCCCTACCCTAAAACTCATACACATACCCAACTCTATCTCACTGTATATTCATATAACTAGGATAGTTTTTTAATGCTACTATTCATTAAATGTATTCTTAGAACTAAACTGACCATCTCATTTTATGTTACTATTTTAGAATACATCCATCCATTCATTCATTCAACAAATAGTTACTGAAGGTCTGGTATATAGTAGGCACTGTCTTCGCTCTGGGAATATGGCAGGGAGTAGAACAGACAGCAGTCCTTTCCCTGATGCAGCCAATATCCTACTAGAAGGAAACAGCCAATAAAGAGGGCCAGGTGCAGCGGCTCACGCCTGTCATACCAGCACTTGGGGAGGCCAAGGTGGGAAGACTGCTTAAGTCCAGGAGTTCAAGACCAGTCTGGGCAACATAGTGAGCCCTCCATCTCTATAAAAAAGTAAGAAAATTAGCTGGGCATAGTGGCGCACACCGATGGTCTCAGCTACTCGAGAGGCCGAAGCAGGAGGATCAACTGAGCCTGGGAAGTCAAGACCACAGTGAGTTGTAATTGTGCCACTGCACTCTAGCCTGAGTAACAAGAGTGAGAACTTGTCTCAAAAGTTTAAAAGAAAAGAAAAGTGAAACATACAGTATAGCAGGTCAGACAGCTATCAGCACTATGGAAGAAAATAAAAGGGGTAGAGAGTACCACGGCAGAGAGAAGACTGCAATTTTAAATGTAGTGTAGTCAGGATAGGTCTTACTGAGAAGAAATTTCAGTCCTCTGAACTGAAAGAAGGGAGAGAAAATGCCATATGAATAGTGTTGCAGAATGGCCAGGGGTGGTGGCTCACACCTGTAATCCCAGCACTTTGGGAGGCTGAGGCAGGCGGATCAGGAGGTCAGGAGTTTGAGACCAGCCTGGCCAATATGGTGAAACCCCATCTCTACTAAAAATACAAAAATTAGCCAGGTGTGGTGGCGTATGCCTGTAGTCCCAGCTACTCTGTAGGCTGAGGCAGAAGAACCACTTGAATCCGGGAGGCAGAGGTAACAGTGAGCCGAGATTGCACCACTGCACTCCAGCCTGGGGGACAGAGCAAGACTCTGTCTTAAAAAAAGAGTGTTGCAGACTGACAGGTTCAACATGTGCAAAATCAGAGTGTATGCTGTTACCACTCCAATGTCATCTCCCACTATTCTGTCCCCCTCTCTCACATCATGCTAAGGCAACAGATGACTTGCTGTTGCTCAAACTATGCCGGTGAATGGGAAGCAGAGAACCAAGGAGGCAATCAGATCCACAGAAGCTTCTCTGAAGAGGACTTCTTCTCACATGAAAGGCTGACCATCATTATACAAATAAAAAGAATCTCGGGCAAACAATCACTCCTCTTGAGGAGCAATGTCCAGTGAACTTTCTGCAATGATGGAAATGGTCTATATTGTCCATTAAGTAGCCACTGGTCACATGATACTACTGGGTACCTAAAAAGTGGCCAGTGTGATTGAGAAACTGAAATTCTAATTGTATTTTATTTTAATTAAAACTAAAGTAGTCAAATATGGCTAGTGGCTAGTGTACTGACCAATATAATTCTAGAGTAAAGGTAGGTCTTGACAACACAGAAATACATCATTAATAGAGATACCTTACTTCTAAAGAAATATGTTTTGTTTAATTTACTAAAGTTCAAGTTCGTCTAATGAAAATTCTAGGATTAAATACGGCAATTATGAATGTTTTACTTAATCATCTCAAAATACAGATTAACCATTATCTGTCATATAATTATTTAACTACTGCATGGAAAAACTATTGTTATTGGGCATTCTCACGTCAGCTTTAGTGTTTCCCTGTGGATGTTTTTTTTTCTTGCTGAAAAAAAAGTTAAGAAATTTTTTAAAAATCCAGGTTGGGTGCAGTGGTTCACACCTGTAATCCCAGCATGTTGGGAGGCCAAGGTGGGTGGATCCCTGAGGTCAGGAGTTTGAGACCAGCGTGGACAACATGGTGAAACATCATCTCTACTAAAACTACAAAAACTAACTGGGTGTGGTGGTACACACCTGTATGTAATCCCACCTACTCGGGAGGCTGAGGCATGAGAATTGCCTGAACCCGGGAGGCAGAGGCTGCAGTGAGCTGAGGTAGTTCCACTGCACTCCAGCCTAGGTGACAGAGCAAGAAAGAAAGACAGAAAGACAAAGGAAGAAAGAGGAAGGAAGGAAGGAAGGAAGGAAGAAAGGAAGGAAGGAAGGAAGGAA
>NW_012115489.1:3132319-3136622 GCF_000951035.1 Colobus angolensis palliatus | reverse complement strand
AAGAAAGAAAGAGAGAGAGAGAGAGAGAAAGAAAGAAAGAAAGAAAGAAAGAAAGAAAGAAAGAAAGAAAGAAAGAAAGAAAGAAAGAAAGAGAAAGGAATTTTTAAAAAATCTGTTTTCAAATCAAGCTGTGTTTCCTGCTGGCAAGTTTTTCTTTTCAATTTGATTTGTTTCCAGCTGACACACATTTGCATCCAAATGTAAAAAATATGAATAAAATATAACAAATGAGATATGTTATAATAAACTTACATTCATTTATTAAATACATTCTAACAAAACAATCAAAGACTAATTAGCTGAATGGCTTTAAGAGGTATTTCTTAGAAAGTGGCGTTCCAATGGCCTTTTTTTCTACAAAACTGAAAATAGGAGATACTCCTTATTTTAAGATACACAAGACAAATCTTTAAAAAGTATATTCAACTTTATAAAAATATATGGGTTCTAAGAGAAAGTCACATATATATATACACTATACAAAAAACACTACTATTAAAGCTACACAAGAAAATTGCATGTTTTATAATTTCTGTGTTTAAGTCAACAGCACCCAGAGATGATGAAAACCAGTTACTAAAAAATTTACTGCTTGGTTAAAACTCAGTTTACAATTCAAAGAAGTTTTTAAAATCTCTATGCTGTTATGAAGCTTTATGAGGTTTACAGTAGAGATGAAAACAGAAATAAAAAGATCTGACAAACAGAAAATGTCAAAGATGTTTTCAGTATTATCAGTATGGATTCTTTTCCCGTCTATCATCACTTTTTAATCTTCTTCCAACACATCTCCTGAAAAAACAACTGTGTTTCCTGGGATCCCCTTCAAAATGTAAATGTTTGATAGACAAAGGTGGAATATATGCATATACATTTAACTAGAATGAAAACTCCATGAGGATAGGAATTTTTGATAAGTATTATCAGTACCTAGAGTAGTGCCTGCAGCATGTACTAAACATTTACTGACTAATCTGGCCAGAAACTTCTATAAAATAAAGATATCCAAAATGTGCTTGTGTAGAATTTTATTCTAACACTGGTGTCTAGACTCATTCCATTTAACAAACATCTTTGTTTTACCATCCATACATACAACAAGAAGCTTTTTACAGCTTACTGATAATTGACAGAATTAGCCAAGGGCTTTTATATTCATTATTTATACGGATTCTATCATTCTTTCCAATTCCAAACTTTATTTATTCTACTAATAGTCTGAAACTGTAAAGAAAAAACCTGAAACCTATCTAAATGAAATGTCATAGAATATTAAAATATTACTTAAATTACTAGAAAAATAACTACAAAACAACTGATGGCTCATCTTGGACTTTTCACATTTTTCTTAAATCTTTTAAAGGGTATTTTCTAGTTCTCTGCTTAGTCTTGCTTTATACTACTATTAAACACTTCCCTTTCAAAATCAAATAACCTGAGATGCCATATAATAAGCTGCACTATGGTTTTTAAATTTTATACCAAAAGAGTACATTTATTATAAAAACAAAATATGTACTGAAAAATACAGAGTTGAAATGTCTGCTGAAATGCTGTATACTATACTACAAAAATCTTGATGTTTGATCACCTAACACTGAAGTTTAAATTAGGTCTGTATTCAGGAAATTCACCTTCATAATATTTTAACATAATATTGTCTTTGTAAGGTGGCCATCTTCTAAGGAAAGATTTAAGGTGGCCATATTCTAAGGAAAGATTCAACTTACATTCAAATTTCGGTCCCAGATCTGTATGCTTCCATTCTGGCAGGCAGCTGCTATGAGGTTTCCATCTCTACTATATGTGCACGTAGTGGGAATGACTTTTTTGCCCTGCATCGTCCGAGGTTTAAACACACTTTTTTGCTTCTTTGGGTTTTCAACTTCCCACGTCCTCACAGTCCTAAAAAGGATCAGGAGATTTTCATTTATTAAAAAATAAAAGGGGGCGGGGGTTAAAATAGGGAAGAGTCCATAAAGACTGCTTCGCCATTTTGGCACATAAATCTCATAGTTACACTGTAAAAGATTCTCCATTTATAAATAAGGTTACTCACAGAAATAAAGTAAACCATCTGAATCATGTTGTCATCAAATTGAACAGAAAGAGGCAAATTCTACTTCCAATCGATTCGAGTTATTAATTCTGTCCCTCTAAAGCAGTAAGTGGCCTCCAAATTATTCTGACTTTACCCCCGATCAGCCAAACTGTTGAATGTCTGCCCCCTATATAGGCACATATTCGTAAATCACTTGCATGTGTGAATGCACTGTTTTTAACATACACCAGAAAACACATTGAAAAATAAGTTATTAAAAGAATAATACACCTCTCTAGAGCCCAAGCGAAGATCTCATTCCTCTAGGGGAGAAGTAGAAATACACCTGTCTGTTTCTGAGCTTTTGCCAAGCAACAAGCAACAACAGCCTAGTCCTGGAGCAGAGGTGTAAAACACCCTTGTACTCACAGTCCTAAGTGAAGGAGCACTGTCAGTAAGGGAGGGTAGAACAAACGCCACATGACCCAGAGGGGGAATTTCAAAAGCTTAAAATACAGAAAAATAAAGATAAGGTAAGTTTCTTGCCAGAAGCTATACAAGCCAAACCACTATGGAACAACATCCTTAAACTTCTAAATGAAAAAACTAATTGTCAATTTAATATTCTAGAGCCAGTCAAAATATATTTTAAAAATAAGGTGAACTCAAGACTTTTTCAAATGGACAAAAGCTAAGGCAATTCACTACCATCAGACATCTACTAAAATAAATGTTAAAAGACATAGGTAGAATAAATATGACAAAAGTGGAAACCTGAATCTACACAAACAAAGAACATTACAAATGTAAAATGCATTTTTAAAAATGTTTAGAACTCTTTAAAAAATAAATTGATGTAAAGCAAAAATAGTAAAAAACAATGCACTAATGTACTTTGAGTTTTATAACCATATCCAAGTAAAATGTATGACAATAACTGCAAAGGTTGGGAGGAGGAAGGAAAATACGTTGTTTTATACTATACTTGAAATAGCACAATATTATTTGATATGTTAAAGATGTACATTACAAACTCTAAAGCAATTGCTATCATTTTTTTAAATCAATACATAATAATGAAGATACAATGAAAACAAATTGATTTTATCAAAAACAAGAAAAGATAAGAAATCAAAGCAATGTGATAAATATAAAACAAAAAGCAATACGGCAGATGTAAATTCAACCTCATTGATAATAAAATTAATTAGAAATGGTCCAAAAATTCTAATTGAAAGACAAAGATTAGAAGCTTCTTAGTTTCACGCAATCGCTTTTACCTATTTTTGTTTTTATTGCCTGTGCCTTCAGGTCATATATAAAAAATCTAAGCCCAGACGAATGTCAGAAAGGTTTTGCCTGTTTTACAGTCATTTTACACTTTCAGGTCTTAAACATTTAAGTCTTTAATCCATCTTGAGTTGATTTTTGTATATGGCATGAAATAAGGGTCCAATTTCATTCTTCTGCATGTGGGTATCTAGTTTCTTCAACACCATTTATTGAAGAGACTGTGTGTTCTTGGCACCTTTGTTAAAAATCAATTGACTGTAAGCACCTGGGTTTATTTCTAGACTATATCCTGTTCCACTAGTTGATGTGTCTTGTTTTTATGCCAGTACCATACACCATACTGTTTTGATTACAATAGCTTTCATTTTGAAATCAGGGAGAGTGTGATGTGATGTCTCCAGCTTTGTTCCTTTTGTTTATCACTGCTTTGGCGATTTGGGATCTTTTGTGGTTTCATATGAATTTTAGGGGTTTTTTCTTCTATTTCTGTGGAAAATGACATTGGAATTTTGATAGGGAGTGCACTGAATTTGTAGATCACTTTGGAATGTTTTGACATTTTAGCAATATTAATTATTCTAATCCATGAACATGGAATACCTTTCCATTTATTTGTGTCTTTTTTTCTTTTTCTTTTTTTATTATACTTTAAGTTCTAGGATACATGTGCATAACATGCAGGTTTGTTACATATGTGTACTTGGGTCATGTTGGTGTGCTGCACCCATCAACTCATCAGCACCTATCAACTCGTCATTTACATCAGGTATAACTCCCAGTGCAATACCTCCCCCCTCCACCCTCCCCGTGATAGGCCCCAGTGTGTGATGTTCCCCTTCCCAAGTCCAAGTGATCTCATTGTTCAGTTCCCCACCTATAAGTGAGAACATGCAGTGTTTGGTTTTCTGTTCTTGTGATAGTTTGCTGAGAACGATGGTTTCCAGCTGCATCCATGTCCCTACAAAGGAC
>NW_012115489.1:3130967-3131293 GCF_000951035.1 Colobus angolensis palliatus | reverse complement strand
ATTTTCTTCTAGGGTTTTTATGGTATTAGGTCTAACATTTAAGTCTCTAATCCATCTTGAATTAATTTTCATATAAGCAGTAAGGAAAGGATCCACTTTCAGCTTTCTACTTATGGCTAGCCAATTTTCCCAGCACCATTTATTAAATAGGGAATCCTTTCCCCAATTCTTGTTTTTCTCAGGTTTATCAAAGATCAGATGGCTGTAGATGTGTGGTATTATTTCCGAGGACTCAGTTCTGTTCCATAGGTCTGTATCTGTTTTGGTGCCAGTACCATGCTGTTTTGGTTACTGTAGCCTTGTAGTATAGTTTGAAGTCAGGTATC
>NW_012115489.1:3101133-3127760 GCF_000951035.1 Colobus angolensis palliatus | reverse complement strand
GCCCCTCCCCCAGCCTCGCTGCTGCCTTGTGGTTTGATCGCAGACTGCTGTGCTAGCAGTGAGGAAGGCTCCGTGGGCATGGGACCCTTCTGGCCACGTGTGGGATATAATCTCCTGGTGTGCCCATTTGCTTAAAGCTTGGGGTGGGAGTTACCCAATTTTCCAGGTGTTGTGTGTCTCCGTTCCACTGGCTAGGAAAAGGGATTCCCTTTCCCCTTGCACGTCCCAGGTGAGGCGATGCCTCGCCCTGCTTCAGCTCTAGCTGGTCGGGCTGCAACAGCTGACCAGCACTGATTGTCAGGCACTCCCTAGTGAGATAAACCCAGTACCTCAGCTGAAAATGCAGAAATCACCTGTCTTCTGTGTCGGTCGCCCTGGGAGCTGGAGACTGGAGCTGTTCCTATTCGGCCATCTTGCTCCCTCTTTTTTTTTTTTTAGACAGAGTCTCGCTCTATCGCCGAGGCTGGAGTGCCGTGGTGTAATCTCAGCTCACTGCAACTCCTCCTCCTGGATTCAAGCAATTCTTCTGCCTCAGCCTCCTGAGTAGCTGGGATTACAGGCACATGCCACCACGCCCGGCTAATTTTTGTATTTTTAGTAGAGACAGGGTTTCACCATGTTGGTCAGGTTGGTCTCAAACTCCTGACCTCGTGATCCACCCACCTCAGCCTCCCAAAGTGCTGGGATTATAGGCGTGAGCCACCACACCCGGCCTATTTGTGTCTCTTTTCAATTTTTTTCATCAATGTTTGATAGTTTCCTTTTTTTTCTTTTTTCCTGAGACAGTCTCACTCTGTCACCCAGGCTGGAGTGCAGTGGCGAAATCTCCACTGAATGTAGCCTCCGCCTCCTGGGTTCAAGTGATTCTCCCACATTCAAATGATTTTCCCATCTCAGCTTCCCAAGTAGCTGGGATTACAGGCACCTGCCACCACGCCTGGCTAATGTTTATATTTTTAGTAGAGACAGGGTTTCACCATGTTGCAGGCTGGTCTCAAACTCCTGACCTCAAGTGATCCGCCTGCCTTGGCCTCCCAAAGTGCTGGGATTACATGTAGCAACCACCGTGCCTGGTCAATACTTTTCAATGTTTGATCGTTTAGCTCCTTAAAGTTATTCCTAAGTATTTTTTAATGTTATTGTAAATAAAATTATTTTCTTAATTTCTGTTTATATATATATACTTCAAGTTCTAGGGTACATGTGCAGAATGTGCAGTTTTGTTACATAGGTATACACGTGCCATGCTGGTTTGCTGCACCCATCAACCCATCACCTACATTAGGTATTTCTCCTAATGTTATCCCTCCCCTAGCCTCCCAACCCCCTACAGGCCCTGGTGTGTGATGTTCCCCTACGTCCATGTGTTCTCATTGTTCAATTCCCACTTATGAGTGAGAACATGCAGTGTTTGGTTTTCTGTTCCTATGTTACTTTGCTGAGAATGATGGTTTCCAGCTTCATCCATTATGTCCCTGCAAGGGACATAAATTCATCCTTTTTTATGGCTGCATAGTATTCCATGGTGTATATGTGCCACATTTTCTTTATCCAGTCTATTACTGATGGACATTTGGGTTGATTCCAAGTCTTTGCTATTGTGAATAGTGCCACAATAAACATACGTGTGCATATGTCTTTTTTAGATAGATTGTTGGCAGTGTGGAAGTAGAAAATCTGACCAGACCAACAACAAGTAAGGAGACTAAATCAGTAATAAGAAGTTAACCACCCCAAAAAAAAAACCAGGACCTGATGACTTCACTGATAAATTTTACCCAAGAGTTACAGAAGAATTAATACCAATTCTTCTCAAACTCTTCCAAAAAAAGTTGGAAGAGAAAGGGAATAATTCTAACCCCATTTTACAAGGCTAGCATTGCCCTGATACCAAGCCAGACAAGGATACTATAAAAAAGAAGGCTACAGAACAATATCCCTAGTGAACACAGATGCAAAAATCATCACAAAAATGTTAGCAAACCAAATCTAACAGCTTATTAAGA
Organism: Colobus angolensis palliatus; assembly: GCF_000951035.1. NCBI lineage: Eukaryota > Metazoa > Chordata > Mammalia > Primates > Cercopithecidae > Colobus > Colobus angolensis. Next base: position 3,125,754 of record NW_012115489.1, on the reverse strand, counting down.
AGATAATTCACCATGATCAAGTGGGATTTATCCCAGGGATGCAAGGATGGTTCAACATATGTAAACCAATAAATGTGATTACCACAGTAACAAAATTAAGAACAGAAATCACGATATCTCAATAGATGCATTTGATAAATTCAACACTGTTCATGATAAAAACTCTCAACAAAATAGGTGTAGAAGGAATGTATGTCAACACATTAAAGGTCGTGTATGATAAGCCCACAGCTAACATCATACTCAACAGTGCAGAGTTGATAGCTTTTTCTCTAAAATCAAGATCAAGAAAAGGATGTCCACTTTGACAATTTCTACTCAACATAGTACTCTAGTCAATTAGGAAAGAAAAAGAAATAAAAGTCATCCAAATAGGAACGAAGTGAAATTGTCTCTGTTTGTTGATGACATTATCTTACATACAGAAAACTCTAAAGACTCTACCAAAAAAACCAAAAAAACCGTTTGAGCAGAGAAACAAATTCAGGAAAGTTGTCAGTTACAAAATGTTTGCTATTTTATGAAACTTTACAGCTGCTTTCCAGAGTGGCTGTACCCTTTTACATTTGTACCTGTAATACGCGAGTTTTAGTTTCTTTGCCTCCTCAATAGTTTTGTCTTTTTTACTATAACCATTCTAGTATGCATGGAAAATGTCACTGTGATTTTTATTTGCATTTTCTCAGTAACTAAGGATGGCAAGCATCTTTTCGTGTGCTTACTGGGCATTTGCATTATCTTTCTTTAGTGAAATATGTACTCAAATCTTTTGCCCATTTAAAAAATTGGGTTGTCATTTTATTGAATTCTAGATGTTCGTTAAATATTCTGGATATCAGTACCTTAACAGATACATTATTTGCAAATATCTTCCCCAACTCTTTGGCTTATCTTTCTTTTCACTTTCTTGATGGTATCTTTTGAAGTGCATAAACTTTTAACTTTGATGAAGTCCAACTTATCTTTTTTTCCCCTCTTTCATCGTGTATGCTTTTGGTGTTGCATCTAAGAACTCACTGCCTAACCCAAGGTTAAAAATATTTTCTCCTATATTTTCTTTAGGACCGTCTTTACATTTAAATCTATAACTTATTTTGAGTTAATTTTTATATGGTAAAGTATGGTAAGTAAGGTTCCAAATACATCTTTTTTTTTTTGAGATGGAGTCTTGCTCGGTGGCCCAGTCTGGAGTACAGTAGTGCAATCTCGGCTCACTGCAAACTCCGCCTCCCAGGTTCAAGCAATTCTCCTGTGTCAGCCTCCTGAGTAGCTAGGATAACAGGCACGCACCACCATACCTGGCAATTTTTTTGTATTTTTAGTAGAGATGGGGTTTTGCCAGGCTGGTCTCGAACTCCTGACTTTAGGTGATCCACCCACCTCGGACTTCAAAAGTGCTGAGATTACAGGTGTGAGTCACCACACCTGGGCCCCAAATTCACCATTTGACATATGGATAACCACTTATCTCAGCATCATTTGTTGAAAGAACTACTCTTTTTACATTGAATTGTTTTGGAATCTTTGTGGAAAATCAATTGGCCACAAATGTAAGGGTGTGGTTATTTATTTAGCAATGATTCCTAAGTCTAACTCTAAGTTTCATAAGGCCTTTTTATTTTCCCAAATCCTTTGATTGAATGAATATTCTGTGTATGTTCCAGAGCCATATAACTTCAGTAACTGTAAGTAGAAAACATGAGCACCAAATAAATTTCTCCTAAATGCAATTGTATTCGTAGTGCAACTACTGTGTACATGCATAAAAATTGTGTCCAAAGTGTTTATAAAAATTACTGTGGGTTTTATATAGAAGTTAGAACATTTTCCCATTTCTGTGAACTTTAATATCTTAATATTTGGGCATTTTTTAAAAGAAGGTCTTCCTTGTTAGATTCATTCTGCCAAGCAAGCCTGCAAGTTTTAGACTTTTATATCACTCAAGTTGCTTATGTAGTCCTTCAGGAAAAATTAAACCAAGATCTCTAAAGTGATTTCCATGCAAAATTAATGCTTCCCTTTACCTCTGCCAAACTCTGTGATGCATTTATGCAGCAGATGCCAGAAAGTTTAGAACTTGTAACTGGAAAGAATACAAAATTTTAAGACAGAAAGCATTTGTGCCTGGGGCAATGTAATGATCCCACCTGTGTCGTTTTCTTGTCTTCTGGATGTTTTCATTGTGTGTCCAGAAAGGCCCAGGCAGATCCTTCTTCTATTTTTAAATCTTTTTTATGAAACACAGTTTTAATTTTACAAGACCAGATCTCACTCCAAGTTTCAAAATATGTGTTCTTCAGCATAAAATGTTTTGACAGATATCTAATGGCCTAGCACTTTAGCATCCATTTTTTAGGCATAGATTCAGAGAATTGGAGCCATAAAATCATAGTGTAATTCGTCACTATCAGATGCTGGATAAATTTGTACTTCTAGGTGAACTGTTTTCTTTCCCTTTCCCTTATTGTGAAAATTGTCTCAATCTGTTAATATACCACTGAAATAAATGGAAATATCTGTTTGACTTACTAGCTTTGATATTTCATTTATGGTCTAAGAAGAATAGCAGAAAAGATGTGGTATTTATTGAGTGCCTACTATGTTCTCCAAGTATTATCCTAGATATGTTTATATCCCTAATCTCATTTAATCCTCACAAACCCTTATTGTTGTATTATGATCCCATTTTTAGAAATGAAGAACTTTAAATAAGCCAAATAACGACGCTTTATGCCTGTGTGTGGTCTTTCATATCATAATTCTAAAATATCATCTGGTATTTGTGACGTTCAGTTATTTAAAAAACTATCATAATTTATATCCACCGTTGCAGAGTTGAGGGTGGAACGAAAAGACAAATGTGGTATTCAACTTTTTGTACTTATTATTTTTGGGAAACATAGCAAACAGACATAAGAGTCAAGTAAGCGATACAGAATACACTCAATAGGGTGAAGGCTGTATAATTCTCAGATACAAATAGTGCTAGAACAAGTGGATATCCATATGCAAAAAAAAATCAACTTTGAGTCATACTTCATACTACATACATATAAAAGCTAATTTAAATAGTTCATAGATCTCGTTGTAAAACTTAAAATTGTGAAGGACAATGTCTACCACCTTGGGTAAGGCAAAGATTTATTAAATACAATCCCTAAAAATATTGGTAAATTAGACTGTCTTAATCATTTTGTGGCAAATATCAGTGGCTGGATAATTTGTAAAGACAATAGGTTTATTTAGCTCATAGTTCTGCAGGCTAGGAAGTACAAGAAGCATGGTGCCAGTATCTGCTTGGCTCCTGGTGAAAGCCTCATGACTTGCATAGTGAAAAGCAAAAAAGCAGCAGGTAAGTGCAAAGAGATCACACGGTGAAAGCAGCAGCAAGGTAGAGAAACCAAGAAAGCCAGACTCTTTCCGAAAACTCACACTTTTGTTAACTTGTAACCAGAATATCTAAAAAGCTCTGAAAATTCAACAAGAAAAATAAATCAATATTTAAAATGGGCAAAAGATTTTCACAGACACTTCATCAAGTTAGAAAAACATATGATAAATAGTATATGGAAAGATCCTTAACATAACTAGTCATTTCAGAAATGCAAATTAAAATCACAATACACTATTACTACAAATCTGTAAGAATGGCTTTAAAAAAAAAAAAGCTAACGATACCTAGTGCTGATCAGGATATGCAGCAACTGGAATGTGCATACATTGCTTGTGGGAATGCAAAATGGAACTGCAACTTTGGAAAACAGTTTCTTATCAAGTTAAATATATACTTCCCATATAACCAGCAACGTCATTTCTAAGTGTTATCTAAGAGAAATGAAAATTTATTTTTTAAAAAACAATAAAAAGCTGTACATGAATCATTACAGCAGCTTTGTTCACAATTGCCCCAAATTGGAAACAAATCCAAATCTTCATTCTGTTAATGAATTTAAAAAAGTGGTACATCCATAGAGTGAAATTTTATTCAGCAATAAAAAGTAATAGAGTACTGACACATATAACAACTCAAATACATTATGCTTAAAGAAGCCACACTCAAAAGGCTACATATGATAATTCCAGTTATATTACTATTCTGAACGAGTCATAACTACAGGGATAAAAAATAGGCCAAGAGTTGCCAAAGGTTAAAGGTGGGGATGGAAGGGTTTCTATAAAGGGGCATCAAAAGGGAAGTTTTTAGAGAGACACAACCATTCGTCAAATCACATAGACCTACACACATAAAAAGGCAAATTTTAAGTACATTAGACTCCAATAAACGTAACATAATTATATATACAATATACATATATATGTGATAAATATCAATAAAACTACTACTCTCTCATTAAGAGAAATCTAGACTTAGTTACTCCAGAGCTAGTCTGGTGGTTCCAGAGTCAAGAACCAGGGTACCTTATATTCTATTGCTCTGACAAAATGCTGTTTGTGCGCAGCCATCATATCCACATTACCAGCAGAGGAAAGAGTAAAAAGGAAAGGGTGAAAAGGGTCTGTAACCTTCTTTGGGAGACTTCTTCAAAGTTTCACACTACCCTTTCATTATACCTCATTGGTCAAAACACAGTTGCCACATTTAATCACATCTAACTGCAAGAAAAGCTAGAAAATACAGAATTTGAGAAAAAAGGAAATGTATATTGGTTTCTAGATGTCAAGGTGTCTTATAACACTGGGGTTCTGTCCCCTTGCTCTTCAATAGGTTGCTTTATATCTTGGAGTTACGAAGTGCCTCTCTATTATTCCTGTATACTGTTTCCCCAGCCCTTTTTTGAGCCTAAATTTTGGTAGTTATTAGCTTGTAAAATTTGGTTAGCGCAGTCTTAACATTATGTCAGGCACTGGGTTTGGTAGCTCTGAAAACTGATTTTTACTAATGTTAAGCAATTAAGTCCCGAAATAAAGCAGAGATGAAAGCTTGCAGAAGTAATTTATAAACAAAATCCCTAAAATTTCATTTGGAATATATCATAAATATTTGACAGCTTCAAAGAAAGTACTGCCTATTCAAAATCTACACATTTAACATTCAGTTGCACCTCAATGTACATAGATTAGACCTCAATAAAGTTGATTTCTAAATTGCTTGGACAGAAAGTGAAATTATTTCCTTCACTCAAGCAACATTTATTGAGGACCTAGTATTTACGTTCCTACTATATTCAAAAAATGGTAAAGGCCCTAGGCATACACAGATTAAACAAAACAAAACAAAAACAAAATCGTTGCTCTCAAGGAGCTCTTCTTGTAAAAGAAATAAATGTTAATATGTGTAATTACAATTTACGTGACCGGGATAAAGTGAGTTCTCTAGTTTTGTACTTTTTCAAAATTGTTTAGGCTATTTCAAGTTGTTTACATTTGCAGATGAATTTTAGAACCAGCTTATCCAATTTCTATCCCCAAACATTCAGCTGAAATTTAATTGAGATTACATTAAATCTAAACATCAATGGGAAGAACTGAAATGTTAATAGTATTGACTTCTGATCCATGAATACAGTACATCTTCTCATTTATCCATATCTTTTAGTTCTCTCCAAAATGTATTATGGTTTTCAGTGTATAAATACTACACACATACATTGTCAGATTTCATATTTTATATGCTGTTAATGACTGGTATTATTTTCACAATTTTAATAACAATTTTTTGCTAGACAATAGAAATAAAATTGACTCATAATTATTGACCTTGTATCCTGTGACCTTGCTAAACTCACTTATTAGTTCTAATAGCATTTCTGTAGATTCACAAGGATGCCCTCTCTCACCACTCCTATTCAATATACTCTTGGAAGTTCTGGCCAGAGCAATCAGGCAAGAGAAAGAAATAAAGGGTATTTGGTTAGGAAAAAAGGAAGTCAAATTGTCCGCTTGCAGATAACATGACTGTGTATTTAGAAAACCCCATCGTCTCAGCCCAAACTCTCCTTAAGCTGATAAGCAACTTCAGCAAAGACTCAGGATACAAAATCAATGTGCAAAAATCACAAGCATTCCTACACACCAATAACAAACAGAGAGCCAAATCATGAGTGAACTCGCATTCACAACTGCTACAAAGAGAATAAAATACCTAGGAATACAACTTACAAGGGATGTGAAGGACCTCTTCAAGGAGAACTACAAACCACTGCTCAATGAAATATAAAGAGGACACAAACAAATGGAAGAACATACCATGCTCATGGATAGGAAGAATCAATATTATGAAAATGGCCATACTGCCCAAGGTAATTTATAGATTCAGTGCCATCCCCATCAAGCTACCAATGAATTTCTTCACAGAACTGGAAAAAACTAAAGTTTATATGGAACCAAAAAAGAGCCTGCATTGCCAACACACTCCTAAGCAAAAAGAACAAAGCTGGAGGCATCACACTACCTGACGTCAAACTATACTACAAGGCTACAGTAACCAAAACAGCATGGTACCGGTACCAAAACAGAGATATAGACCAATGGAACAGAAAAGAGGCCTCAGAAATAACACCACACATCTACAACCATCTGATCTTTGACAAACCTGACAAAAACAAGAAGTGGGGAAAGGACTCCCTATTTAATAAATGGTGTTGGGAAAACTGGCTAGCCATATGTGGAAAAGCTGAAACTGGATCCCTTCCTTACTCCTTATACAAAAATTAATTCAAGATGGATTAAAGACTTAACTGTTAGACCTAAAACCATAACAACCCTAGAAGAAAACCTAGGTAATACCATTCGGGACATAGGCATGGACAAGGACTTCGTGATTAAAACACCAAAAACAATGGCAACAAAAACCAAAATAGACAAATGGGATCTAATTAAACTAAAGAGCTCACACACGGCAAAAGAAACTACCATCAGAGTGAACAGGCAACCTACAGAACAGGAGAAATTTTTGCAATCTATTCATCTGACAAACGGCTAATATCCAGAATCTACAAACAAGTTAAACAAATTCACAAGAAAAAAACAAACAACCCCATCAAAAAGTGGGCAAAGGATATGCACAGAGATACTTCTCAAAAGAAAACATTTATGTAGCCAACAGACACATGAAAAAATGCTCATCATCACTCGCCATCAGAGAAATGCAAATCAAAACCACAATGAAATACCATCTTACACCAGTTAGAATGGCAGTCATTAAAAAGTCAGGAAACAACAGAGGATGTGGAGAAATAGGAACACTTTTACACTGTTGGTGGGAGTGTAAACTATTTCAACCATTGTGGAAGACAGTGTGACAATTCCTCAAGGATCTAGAACTAGAAATATCATTTGACCTAGTGATCCCATTACTGGGTATATACCCAAAGGATTATAAATCATGCTGCTATAAAGACACATGCACACATATGTTTATTGCAGCACTATTCACAATAGTAAGGACTTGGAATTAACCCAAACGTCCATCAATGATAGACTGGATTAAGAAAATGTGGCACATATACACCATGGAATACTATGCAGCCATAAAAAAGGATGAGTTCATGTCCTTTGCAGGGGCATGGATGCAGCTGGAAACCATCATTCTGAGCAAACTATCACAAGGACAGAGAACCAAACACCCCATGTTCTCACTCATAGGTGGGAACTGAACATTGAGAACACTTGGACACAGGGTGGGGAAAATCACACCCCAGGGCCTGTCGTGGGGTGGGGTGGGGTGGGGTGCAGGGGGAGGGAAAGCATTAGGAGAAATACGTAATATAAATGACAAGTTCATGGGTGCAGCAAACCAACATGGCACATGTATACCTACTTAACAAGTGTGTGTGTGTGTGTGTGTGTGTGTGTGTAGAGAGAGAGAGAGAGAAAGAGACAGAGAAAGAGACAGACAGACGGACAGACAGAGTCTTGCTCTATTGCCAAGGCTGGAGTACAGGGGTGTGATCATAGCTCACCATAACCTGAACTTCTAGGTTCAAGCAATTCTCCCACCTCATCCACCCAAGTAGCTAGGGCTACAGGCACATGGGAACATGCCTGGCTAATTTCTGTTATTTTTTGTAAAGGCAAAGTCTCACTACATGTTACCCAGACTAGTCTGGAACTCTTTGCCTCAAGCAATCCTCCTGCCTTGGTCTGCCAAAGCACTGGGATTACAGGGGCAAGCCACTGTTACTGGCCGAAATTTTCTATATAGATGATTATGTGGTCTCTTTAATAAAGACAATTTTATTTCTTCCTTGCAATCAGCAAGCCTTTCATTTATCTGTCTTACTGCACTCCCTGGAAATTCCAGTATATAGAAATAATGAGAGCTAACATCACTGCTTCTTTCTCAGACACAGGGGGAAACTATTCAGCCTTTTTCCATTAAGTATATTGCAGATTGAACATCCCTAATCCAAATATCCAAAATCCAAAGTGCTCCAAAACTTGAAATTTTTTGAGCACTGACATGACACCACAAGGGAAAATTCCATACCTGATTTCATGTGCTGGGTCACAATCAAAATGCATGTACACAACACAAAGTTCATTCAGTCTGTCATTGTTTGTTGTTGTTACTGTGTAACAGCTGATAAACGTATTCTGGTGATGCTACTGTGCTGCGCAGTTAACCTGAACACATTTCTTTTATTGTATTAATGATATGTCATATTTTTCAGTTAAGTACTTATGTATAAAGTACTTACATATGAATAAGTATAAGAAAATGCTTATCGATGACATATAAATTCAGAGTCAGGAATGATGGTGATGCCAAAACACTATAGTTCTCCACATGTGTAACTGAGACAACGACACTTTTGCTTTCTAATGGTTCAATGTACACACACTGTTTCATGCACAAATTTTTTAAAATATTACATAAAATTACCTTCAGGCTATATGTATAATGTATTATGAAACATAAATGAATTCTGTAATCAGACTTGGGTCCCATTCTCAAGACATCTCATTACATATATGCAAATATTCCACAATGTGAATTCCAAACCCAAAACACTTCTGAGCCCAGCCATTTTGCATAATGGATACGGGACCTGAACCTGTAGGTTTTTCATAGATGCCCTTTATCAGAATTAAGAAATTCCATTCTATTCCTAGTTTGCTGAGAGTTTCTATCATGAATGAATGCTGGATTTTTTTCAAATGCTTATTTTACATCAATTGAGATGATGACATATCTTTTCTCTTTTTTAAGTCTGTGCATTATATATTGTCTGATTTTCAATCCTTTCAATCCTCCTTTGCACTCTTGGTTTAAATATTACTTAATCATGATGTATTATCCTTTCAATAAACTGTTAGTTTGAATTTCCTGATGTTTCGTTAAGGATTTTTGTTTCAGTTAATTGGGGATATCAGTCTATAGTTTCCTTTTTCTGAAGTGACTTTGTGTTAGGCATCAGGGTAATGTTGGCCTTATAAAATAAGTTGGAGTGTGTTTCTTCTTTTAGTTTCTGGAAGACTTTGTATAGAATTGGAATTTTTTCTTTTTTTTTTTTTTTTTTTTTGAGACGGAGTCTTGCTCTGTCGCCCAGGCTGGAGTGCAGCGGCCGGATCTCAGCTCACTGCAAGCTCTGCCTCCCAGGTTTACGCCATTCTCCTGCCTCAGCCTCCCGGGTAGCTGGGACTACAGGCGCCCGCTACCTCGCCCGGCTAGTTTTTTGTATTTTTTAGTAGAGACGGGGTTTCACCGTGTTAGCCAGGATGGTCTCGATCTCCTGACCTCGTGATCCGCCCGTCTCGGCCTCCCAAAGTGCTGGGATTACAGGCTTGAGCCACTGCGCCCGGCTGGAACTTTTTCTTTCTTAAAGTAGAATTCAACAGTGAAGTCATCTAGAGTTTTCATAGTGGAAAGGTTTTTAATTATATATTCAGTCTTACATAGGACAAGAATATCTCAATTATTTGTGTCTTATGAATGATCTTTCATAATTTGTGTCTTTCAAGGAAATTTGTCCATTTCATCTAAGTTATCAAATATATTTGTGTAAAATTGTTTGTAAAATTTCCGATTATCTTTCAATGTCATTAAACGCTACAGTGATGTCACCTCCTTCATTCATGATATCGGTGTCTGATACTGCCTGCAATTCTTTTTGAGACTGAGCAGGCTAGAATACAGCCGCATGATCTCGGCTCACTGCAACCTCCGCCTCCTGGGTTTGAGCGATTCTCCTGCCTCAGCCTCCCAAGTGGCTGAGATTACAGGCACAAGCCACTATGCCTGGCTAATTTTTGTATTTTTAGTAGAGACGGCATTTCACCATATTGGCCAGACTGATCTCAAACTCCTGAGCTCAAGTGATCCGCCCACCTTAGCCTCCCAAAGTGCAATTACTAGGGTGAGCCATCACACCTGGCCTCCTTTTTAAATTATCAATACAGCTAGAGAGAGATTTATCAATTTGATTTGTCTTCTCAAATAACAATTTTTTTCTTTCTTTGTTTTTTAATTTCAATTTTATTCATCTGCTCTTTCCTTTTTATTATTATCTTCCTTCCGCCTACTAGGTTAATTCTTTCTTTCTCTCTCTCTCTCTCTCTCTCTCTCTCTCTCTCTCTCTCTCTCTCTCTCTTTGTTCTGTTTTGGTTTTTGGGTCTCCAGTTTCTTAAGGTTGAATCTTGGAGTTCAAGACTGCAGTGAGCTATGATGGCACGGCTGCACTCCAGCGTGGGCAACAGAGTGACTCCCATCTCTAAAAATAAAAATAAAAAATAAGTGACCTTAAATATAGTAGGGAGAGTAGGGGAAAAAAAGAAAGTTAAGGTGGATGGAGCAAGGAAAATGAGCGAAGGGGAGGGCAGGGAAGGGAACTCAGATGTACGTTCTACGATGTTGAGGTGATTGGGTTCTTTTTTTTCCCTCTAACCTCTTTTAATTTAGCCTATCATGAAGTTCACAAAAAATGTTCTAAGATAACACCCTTAGGTGTAGATGCTAAGAACTATTCTGCTCAGAGTTATAGCAAAGATGCTTCATATTTTTTTCAAAATAATCTATAGAGAACTTCATACACTTTCCAAATGCCAAATTAACATCTTCCAGTTACCCATTTTGACTTCCTTTCTTTTCTTAATATCTAGCATAGTTTTGTACAAATAATAGGCTTTGACAAATTAAAATCCTATACCAGATGTATATTATATATGTCTTAGTATCTATCTGTTGATCTTTAATACAACCCTATTCTTAAGTTCTCCTGAAATGTCCCTCAAAATAATCTGCTTCAATTAACTTTGATTAACTCATAAACATTGTTCCTTGGCCCTGAAGAGACATGGATGAATAGAATAGGGCTTTTGCCAACATGGTGAAACCCTGTCTCTACTAAAAATACAAAAATGAGCTGGTGTGGTGGTGTGCGCCTGTAATCCCAGCTACTAGGGAGACTGAGGCACAAGGATCAGTTGAACCCAGGAGGTGAAGGTTGCAGCGAGCTGAGATCACGCCACTGCACTCCAGCCCGGTAGACAGAGTGAGGCTCAGTCTCAAAAAAAAAAAAAAAACAAAAAAGAATAGGGCTTTTGCCTTCACAGAAATCACAGACTGGCTGATGAAAATGTTTTGTAAGTATAAGCCACAGGACTACAATTCAACAAACATAAATTAAATACTTTCCACAAACCAGGTACCCTGGTGAATACATGGAGATACGAAAGTGTCTGTTCTCCAAGAATGCATAACCTGATGGGGAAGAGGGAAAAACATGCCATTGCCTCATGAGGCAGTCACCCAAAAAAAGAGGTATTTCACTGGGAAAGATCTAGGAAGGATTCTATAGAGGTGTGACTTTTGGGGAGAGCTGAGATTCTGTGGGTGAAATTTACAGACTGGAGATGGGGATGAAAGTGGAAAGGGTTGTGGGAGTGGGGAGTGCATCCTAGAAACTGGAGTAAAAGATGGAAAGATGGGGGCTTGAAAATGCACAGTCTATATAGGAAAAAAAAAGTAGTTTGCTTTGACAAGAGGATGAAGTACACAGTGGGCACAAGTAGAAGATGAGGTTGTAAAAACATGGGCAAGTGCCAGATTGGAAAGGGTATCCTGTGAGATGTATTGAGATTACAGGCTTTATACTCTAAGAGACTGTGAAGCCACTAAATAGAAGAGTGACTTAGGTTACACAATCAGACTTGTGTTTTAGAAAATCACTTGGATGGCAGTAGGGGAGACTGGAGGGGACAAGTCTGTAGGTTGGACAGTCCAAATGAAAGATAATAAAGGTTTGTTCTAAGGCAAAGGAATGGGGAAAGTGAGGAGAAAACATTACTTTGAGGTGGGCTAGAGTCATAGTACTATTCAGTGAAGCAGAGCTGTGGAAGATATGGTATAAGATAGAAGGTAATAATTTTAGTAGAAGTGGCAATAACAGGTTAAGATTCAGAGAGCTGGGTGACATCCAGGTGGAGAATCTTGTTGTATAGGGTCTGGATGAAAGAAATAAAATTAGGAATCATTAGAATGTAGACACAGATATGAAACCATGGGAACTGCAAAAGGCAGACCCTCATGGAACAGATACTGAAAGAATAGGCAGCAAAAAGGAAACGGAGCTAGGCAGGAAATAAGAAAGGGATACAAGGACAGGGAAGTGTTAGGAAGCCAAAAGAGAATACTTTTAAAAAGAAGGTGTGTGCATGTTGTCACTCGTAAGTGGGAGTTGAACAATGAGAACACATGGACACAGGGAGGCGAACATCACACACTGGGGCCTGTTGGTGGGTGGGAGGCTAGGGGAGGGAGAGCATTAGGAGAAATACCTAATGTAGGTGACGAGTTGATGGGTGCAGCAAACCACCATGGCACATGTATACCTATGTAACAAAACTGCACATTCTGCACATGTACCCCAGAACTTAAAGCATAATAATAAAAAAAAAGGTGTGATCATGAGTGTCAAATTCCAAAGAGATGTTAAGTAAAAAGAGGACTGAAAGGCTTCACAGGATTTAATAGACAAGAGCTCATAGATGACTTCTGCAAGAGCAATGTCAGTAGAATGATAAGGGTAGAAGTCAGAAAGCTACGGCATTAGGATTGGGAAATGATGAGGGAGAGATATAGCAGGCGAAGAATGTTCAAGCATAAAATACTATTTAAGTACAAAAGGGAATCAATAAAACCTGGTCAAGACAAAGAAGAATGGAATTGAGGATGCCAGGCTGGGGAGAGAAGGTAACATTCGATTTGGCTCCTAAATGATATGAAGGGTTGTAAGGTAGATTTGAAGGAAGGAGTTTATGGCAAAAGGAAAACCAAGAGTAAAAGGCCTTGAAAGGAATGGTAAATAATCTGATATCTGATATAGTTACAACTCAAGGGGTAGAAGTGGGAGGAGGGGCACACCTATCTGGAGATGATGATGGAAATAGGTTAGTACTAGATTGGGAAAGACCTTGCAAGCCATTAGGGATTATGCACAGTACTCTGTAAACCTTGGAAAGGCAACAGATAACATAAGTAAGGGGTTTGAGCTCATGACAGGCAGGGCAGAAACCCAAGCAATGTGCCCCAAAGTCAGCCTAGACTGATGCTCCAGTAACAGGGCCTGACCCATGGCTACAGAGTACAGGTCTAAAAAGGAAGGAAGACAGTGTCTCAGACAAAGGTACTGGATCGAGAGCAGAATGATGGTATTTTTCACATAAATGGAGAATTGGAGAAGACAGAAAGACACTAAAAAATGAAATGAAAATAGTAAAGATCCAGTGTTTCTAATAGTACAAATTTCTGACCAGTTGAAAACGAAAAGGAAGAAGTCACTGAGAAAACTCCACTGGATTCTCAAGACGGCACTGAGAACAAACAGAATTCTGTAATTCTCCAACTGTATTTCTACGTCGTACTTGATTGAGGAGTGGAAAACTCACAATGAATCCATCTGGGAACATAAAACAAGTCACTAGGTCTATTCCACTAATTAATTACTCCTAAACAGGTATCAAGATAAAAACTTGTATGTGTATTTGGCCTAAAAATGTGGACAAAGCAGCTGGGTGTGGTGGCTCACACCTGTAATCTCAGCACTTTGGGAGGCTGAGGCGGGTGCACCACAAGGTCAGGAGTTTGAGACCAGCCTGGCCAACATAATGAAACCCTGTCTCTACTAAAAATGCAAAACATTGGCTGGGCGTGCTGGTGTGCACCTGTAATCCCAGCTACTCAGGAGGCTGAGGCAGGAGAATCGCTTGAACCTGGAGGCAGAGGATGCAGTGAGCCAAGACCGCTCCATTGCACTCCAGCCTAGGCAATAGAGTGAAACTCCATCTCAAAAAAAAAAAAACAAAAAGGTGGGCAAAGATCCAGTAACTCTGCAACTATAGATGACTGTTTTTTATTTATGTTAAGAAGTAATGCCACATTACTACCTTCTGACAGGAGCAAAGCAGAGCTGGAGGTGGAGTATGGGATATTTGGGAACAGAGGAAAGAGATTATGGTGGTCAGCACAGGACAAAGTGGATAGAACAAATCTTACAGAAATCTGCTTCTATCCACCCCTTTACTGTGAGTGCTGCCAGGGCTCACTAGGGCTTCTGGAACAACTTCTTCTTGGGTATCTGCAGGTGCTTATGGCTTCTCAACAAACTGCAAAAGTTTAACATAATTACAGCTATTATTCTTTATTTTTAATGCCTCTGAAGTATAATACATATATAAATTTTTCACTCAAGTTTAAAAGCACCAGACTCTACATCTGCAAAACAGATTTGAAAGATAAAATTTTATATGCCAAAGAGCGATTCAGTGCAAATCTGAAAATGAGATAAATATTCATCTTTTGAAAGGGAACTGATTATTCCTCCTGACTGAAAAGTTAAACAATACTTAATTAAGTCATAGAGTTAAGTAATGAAGTCAATATTACCTTATAAGTTTACACTAAAAATAATGAACCTTTTCGATATCTCTAACAAATTAATCTACAACTCTGGTACGTGGAGAATTATTCCCGGAAATCGTGAAATGTCAAAATGTGTTTGATAATGAATTCAGAATACCGGACTAAGAATCTGAATAAGATTCTTGTAAGACTCATAATCATGATAGCCAACATTTAAGTACACATAATGAAGCATGCACTATTCTAAAAGCACTTTATCATTTAATCCTCACAACTCTACGAAGAAGGTACTACTATTATTTCTATTTTATAGAGACAAAAGGTATAAAAGGATTAAGTAATAATTAAACATTCAGTTGAGTGAAATAATCAACTAACAGACCTCATGGCACATTACTGTCTACCTCACATTTCATAGTACTGTCTATATGAATCCATGAAAACAAGTAAGGTCATAACAATTTTGGATTTGCATGCTATCAATATTGTTGGTTCAAGTAGTACTTTCACTTGAGGCAGAATACTGCAAATTTTCCGTATCTATAAAAGTAATTCAAAATAAAGTTGAATATTATTTGCATTTTGCATCTTTTAGGGATAATTACTCTGAAAGTCTTACTAATGTGAAGTATGTTAAAGAAATGTAGTCCTTTCTCTTTAACAAAATGAATACCAACTTTTCTCCCAATTAAGATAATCAATGAGAAAACACTTCCAAAGGACACAAGTATAAGGGATCCCACCTACTATGACTGCTTGTCTCCATCTCCGATCATCCCTTATGCTTTCTCCCCCCCATATCTGTGATACATTTGTTCATAAGCCAGGCATGTTTCCCTCAATAAGCTCTGATCTATTCTCTTTTTTTTTTGAGACAGTGTCTTGCTCTGTCGCCCAGGCTGGAGTGCAAGCTCCACCTCCCAGGTTCACACCATTCTCCTGCCTCAGCCTCCTGAGTAGCTGACACTACCGGCGCCCACCACCACGCCTGGCTAATTTTTTGTATTTTTAGTAGAGATGGGGTTTCATGGTGTTAGCCAGGATGGTCTCGATCACCGGACCTCGTGATCCACCCGCCTCGGCCTCTCCAAGTGATGGGATTACAGGTGTGAACAACCGCGCCCGTCTATTCTTTTAAATTACTCTAGGGGGACAAATTTTCTATGTGGAAAGGAGAAAGAACAGCATGTAGGAGAAAAATCAGCAACAGCTAAGGCACAGAGTTCAAACGAAAATATAAACAAAGTAGATCCAGAAGAGCTTTTAAAACTTTGCACAGAGGCTATGAACTACTAGGATCAACAGAGCGAGTAGAACCACCTAAGTAGCATTTTGCCATCAGAAACAGGCTATTTTGAGAAAAAGCAATGGTGGGGACATCCTAAAGAAGTGCTACGCATAAGGACAGCCCATGCTGAAACAAGATGAAACTTGGCATGCTCTACACATGCCTTCCAGTTACTTAAGACCTTTAGGATTACACCAATAATCACAGAGATGCTCATTGCTTATAGCTCCACCATTAGGTACAATAATATGAATAAAAGCTAAACATGTATTAGGTCTGCATTATACCAGCACTATGCTAAGGGCTTTACACATGTTATCTCATCTAAGCTCACCATTTTACCATGGTTACCTTGATTATCCCCATTTGAGAGATGACATGAGAAGTTATATAATCTACCCATGGTGACAGTTAGTAGTAGCAGAGTTAGGATTCTAATCCAGGTCAACCTAGTTGCAGAGCATACCCTTCTACTTTAACATCTAAAGGATAACTGTGTGTGAGTCTATGGTTGTATAATCATTATATAAAATTGGGTCAGATGCTGCTAAGCAAGCAAAGCATTCTTATGTTATATTGCTGATATACGTAAATCTGATATACGGACTTTGAAAAGTATTACTACAATATTGTTAGTCCAGTTTCCAGAGGCTGTAATCAATACATGTCTCCCTGAAATATTAAAAGGCTTGCCTTCATAGTTTGGTTTTCACCTATCCCTACAGTTAACTAGTCTAAATGAAATGGAAAGCACAACACTTAAATACATGCCAAAAATAGAATGTAATATCTTTCCTCATCTAGAAATGAGGACCAGAATGCAACAGTAAAAACGACCCATTCTAAAAATGACCCATTCTATAACTTAAAATGACCCTTACTATACCTAGTAACTATTAGTTACTAATTAACTAACAATGTAACAAATAAAAACTGTAAGTAGTGAGACCATCAAACGTCAAACATATGAGTAAGGCAGGTACTACTAAAGATTTTTTTTTTAAGTTTTCAAACATTTCCCCCAAATCCAGGAAATGTCTGAAGTACTATGAGAGCTAGGATTTCCAATTTAGTGAAATCTCTTCTGACTTAGGCCTTATGAAGGGACATGCCCGCTAATATTCAGCAGCCAGTCAAAGCAACACAGCGGTCCCCATGTAAAACACTTGGGATTTATCAGACGAAATTCTGATAGCCTTGTCTCTCTGTGTATAGTTTTGTGCACTAGGGGTTAGGGGAAGAAGGGTCTGTGAGGTACCCAAAATCGTATGTATGTGTACTTTTTACAGAGAAGGTCTATAGTTTCCCCTTAGATCATCAGAGAAATCTAACAAACATTAAAACACAGCTCTAAACTTTACCCCTACCCAGAGAGCTGATTTTATATTTAGACTGCACTGCTTTGATCTCCTCTTAGGATGGCTTTTCATTTTTAGGTTCTGCTTGGACTTGTGTTAAAGAGTGCAACAAAAAATAACGACATGAATAACAGTATAGAAAAATGATTGAGGGTGAGGACAATGAAGTCATTTTGCCTGTTTTTAACTCCTCTCTCCTAACTTGTGATACTGAACAAGTCACTTGACCTCTCAGAGCCTCAGCCTCCTAATGGGAAAATAATACTTACTTCATAGTTATTTTAAAGAATTGAATGAGAAATATACGCAAAGCATTTAGCACAGTGTCTTGCCCATAGTAAACGCCCAACTGTGTTTATTGTTCAGGATACTGTCTACATCCACCAGTGTCCTCTATATGAAGGTCCCTGGGAAAAGTGTTTCTTTCTCACTCTGTTGAAAAGAAAAGTCTATTTTCTCCTCTTGGAGATCCTGAGGCTCTTTTAACTGAATATGTCTCCATTTTTGTCGTAGTCACTAGACACCCTGGAGATGAATCTATAATCTAACTTCTCACCCTGAGCAGCAAGACCTTCTCCTAATAATTCTTTGTGAACTAACTTTATTCCTTCACCCTAACCTTCCCATGGCCCTGAATGTTTCATATATTGTTGTATTACATTTATTGTTTTAAATTTCTTCAAAATTGTTCTTGGAATGAGGTAAGGTGTGTGGAAACAAGCAATCAATTAACAAATCAAAAGAAAAAATAGTGCTATTTTGAACTGGTAATAATTTGTGTTGAAAAAAATAAAGTTACTTTCCTAATTCATGGATGTATTGGCTACACAGGGGAAAAACTTAACTCTCTGGACTTCTAAAAATAAGATCTGCCCTAGACCAGTTTAGTCTCTCAAAGGAAATCTGAGCCAAGAGACATCAGTCAAAAAAACAAAACAAATCTGGTATGATAATGAGAACTTAACATGAAAAGTGATGAAGCAATCAAAGAATATAGCAACACGCTATTCCTTTGAGGTGGGTGCTTATATGTTCTGAAAGTTAAGTAACATCTCGAATTCAATGAGGGGCATTTCACAGTAGTGGGTTTAACTTCTATTCCTGGGAAAAACAAAGTTTCCATCTTTCACTGTATCAGACCCAGAGCAATGGTAGGTAATATTCAGGCTGATTTGAAGGCCTCTTTATTTTCTGACCCAGATAAATGGAAATATGCCATAGCTGTCGTGTGTTAAGCAGATGGGACACCAAAGGGGTTGAGCTGTTGGCCAAAGACAAAGGAAAAAAATTTCAAAATGTAAGCCAAAGCTTTCCATAGCTGCTTGGCAATACAGCTTCCAAATAAACTATCTTAATTTGATTCACATGCAGAGAGTAGACAATTAAAAACAGAACAGTGAATAAAAATTAAGTGAATTCATTAAATAGATAAAATTATAAAGCAATATATATTGATATCAGGAATATCTGAGTTTCTATGGACAGTATAATTCCATATTTATACTAAGTTATATATTGTCTTGGGTACACAACAGATAAGATATAAATTTTTGAGAAGCAAATGTTTTTCCAAGAAGAGTATGACCTCTAATGAATCAATAAGATAGAATAGAACCCAATAATTTTTAAGTATATTAATCTAAAAGTCCTAGGACAGCAAAATTAAAATGGAGTGTTAAGGAAATACAAAAGAGAAGAAATTGAAGACAAGGTGGAAATGATCTAAAGAAAAACAATATAAAATGTTTGGGGATGTCTTGTTTATAAAAGTTGCTTATCACAAAAATTACATTGTGGGTGCCCAGTCTACTGAAAACTCTAAGAAAGAAAGTATCACATTGGAATATTCATAATAACAGAACAGATTTTTTAAAACACACTGAGATTCAATTTTTTTCAAACAATAATTAAATCTCTATTTTAAATGTCTAAGTATTCATTGTCAGAGTTTTTTTTTTTTTTTTTTTTTGAGACAGAGTCTCACTCTGCACTAGGCTGGAGTGCAATGACGCAATCTCGGCTCATTGCAACCTCCGCCTCCCAAGTTCGAGTGATTCTCCTGCCTCAGCCTCTCAAGTAGCTGGGACTACAGGCACCCACCACCATGCCCAACTAATTTTTGTATTTTTAGTAGAGACGGGGTTTCACCATGTTGGCCAGGATGGTCTCGTGATCCACCCACCTCAGCCTCCCAAAGTGCTGGGATTATAGGCATGAGCCACCACGCCTGGTCAGAATTGGATTTTGTGTCTTTTTTCTTTTCATTACTCTTCCAGAAGTGAATACATTAAAAATTTCCTTTCTTCCTTCTCTTTCTACATCCTCCTACCATTCAGTCAAAAAGTATTTACAGACTGAGGGGTATCCCAAGCACTGCTCTAAGTGCTGGAGATAAGGTGCTAAACAAAACAGACAAAAATCCACATCCTTCTGAAGCTATTAGTCTGGTTACATGCATTGATTCATTCGCTTGTTCCTTCATTTCAATATTTATCTTAATTGTGTGCCTTCAAAGAACAGAGAGTTTGAAGAAACACTTACCACAGGAATTAGAGAAATAGAATAGCAACATTAAGATTAAAATTACACAGGAAAATTAAAATCTCAAATAAGTTATTTAAACAGGAACACAACATGTGGAAGAGATATGGGTCAGGTTCAGGTCAGTGCCCACCTGTTGAAATGTATCTAGGCTAAATGTATAACTTTTTCTGTGTTTCTGTATGTTTGAGTGTATTACACTCCCTTCCTATAAAACTTGTCATATCACATTATATTTTACACTGTACATTTTTCTCTCCCACATTACACCATGAACTCTCTGAGAACAGAGTCTAATTAGCTGTGCCTTACAAATAAGCTCAAATAATGTTATTGAATTGATGGCATTTAATTATAGGAAGAAAATTACCCAAAATATTGTGTCTTAATCATGAAATAAGAAAAACAACACAAATTTGCTTTGATTTTCAATAAAACTGAGAAACATTAGGTACACAGCCAATAAATCAGTTAAGTGCGTTATTAAAATTTCATAAATAGGAAGCAATTGCAGCTGAATAGTCAACTACCGAACAAAAGATGGCTTCCATATGTTGACTACACTACTACTCTGCAACTTTCTAACATCCACTACTAGTGGGTTTGTTACACTTAGAGCTATAAAATAAAATGGTAATGCCCTAGTACAGAGTCCAAAAAAAGGCAAAGAAAAATTCCTAAAACTGTTGATCTGTTTATAGTTATTCAAATCATTAACTTCATTCTTCCTCTCCACTCTGCCTATATTCATGAACCATCCTTAATGATACAGCCATTATTTCCACCTCTCTACACCTCTTCCCTTCTCTACCGACACTTCTTTCACATTTTCCACGCAGCCTTATTTTCTGTCTCTGCCACTTTACTGAAACTAAATTCTGAGAGAGACCACAATGACTGCCTGGCTGCCAAATACAACAGTTATGCACATCCTTCACCTATGTATTCCTTGAAGCCTTTTCCTCCTCTGATGCTCAGTTTTCCTGTCCCTTCTACATCTGACTTTTGTCTTTAAAAAGCTAGTTTGTGTTCCTCAGTGTTCTGAGGTAAATGTACCAAACCCTCTGGCTTCAAACACCACCTATACAATGTCTCTCAGGTCTAAGTTTTACTATCCATGTATCTATCGATTGCCTGGGCTGCAATTCTACATTTCCAACTAACAGCCAGACGTGGTTTTCCTGCAGGCAGCTAAAACTTAACATGCCAAAAATAGAACGTAATATCTTTCCCCTCGTACCGGCTCTCCTCCTACCTTCCCTGTCTCACTTGGGGAGAGTCAGCATCAACATAACTGTTCAAGGAAGTGGTCTCATTCATCCTTGACTCCTTCTTCTCCATCCCTACAACGCACATGCAGCCTTCTCTCTAGAATATCATTTTGCATCACAGGGGTTTCTCTCTTCTCCTCCATTCTCAATTAAAACATTATCTCCCTGGGAAAGTCTTCCCTGACCTCTTCTAAATCTCAAATTATTATTTTATATGTATATATGTGTGATTTAACTATTTTTTTGACCGATTGACTGGCAGGGTATCACTTGTCACTGCATTTAATCAGCTCACTACAACCTCAAACTCCTAGGCTCAAGCAATCCTCCCATCTCAGCCTCCTGAGTAGCTAGGACTGTAGGCATGTGCCACCATGCCTGGCTTATTCTTTTTTTTATTTTTTGTAAAGAAGGCGTCTCACTCTGCTGCCTAGGCTGGTCTCAAACTCCTGGCCTCAAGCAATATTATTATTTTATCATTATCATCATCATCATCCTATACATTTTATCCTGTCAGCTTCAAAGAATTGCTTGTAAACTATAATTATTAATTCATTTAATTTTTCTCCCTGACTAGATTGGGAGCTATCCTGCTCACTAACATCCCTTAGAACCTGGCTCAGGGTATAACACAGAGTAAGGGCCAATAACTCATGACTGAATGAATATCTGATCAGACGATAAGGGCTGATGAATCCCATTTTGAAGTATGCCACACATTTGTCCCTTCTTTTCCACCAACTTGCCACAAGTGTCCAATCCTTTATTCCTGTTGTATAGACTCCACAACTAATCTTGTGACTGAGTTGAACTCCCTATCTTTAGCCTAGCTCTTCTTTACCCTGTCATAAAAATGATCTTTTTATTACAAAAAATAAAAATAAATTTGATGATGTCACTCTCCTGAGGAAGTCTCTGAGGGTGTAGAACACAGCAAAAAAAAAAAAAAAAAAGACTACCAAATATTTACGGTACAGCACCCAAGGAGCTTCCTAAAATGATCATAAATCTACACTAAAGTTTCTAGGATCTGGTCTAGCTACTTTGGGTTCTTCATTTTAGATACACTGGAGGCTAAGAAAGCGTTCTTTGATAGATAGGACTGGAAGGAAGCGCTATCGATTAATTAAAAATTAAAAAGAGCCTAGTTGTTCTAATGTCCTAAGTGAAAATAAAGTTTAGAGACTAAACAGCTTGAAAAATTAATTGGTTATTCTAATTATTAATTTTTTTATTACTAAATAAAATACAAGTATATAACAAAATCAGAGGAAAGGTCCCAAATTACATACAATGGACAGAAAAAGAAGTATCTCTGAGGCTATGACATTCTGGAATTTGACCTGAATGATAAGGAGGTATTATCTTGCCTTAGAGCACACCAGGAAGTAGAACAAACAAGTGAAACCTCCTAATGTGGGAAAGAGCTCAGTGTGAGAAATGGAGATAAGCTGTGGCTGAAGCCATCATCATATATGAGATAAGGTCAGTGAGGTAGGAAGGAGCCAGATGGAGGAGAATCTTGCAATGTGGATTCTATTCTAAATGGATAAACCACTGGGTTTTAGGGAGGGAGGGAGGAAGTAAGGAAGGAGGGAGAAAGAAAGAAAAAGAAAGAGGAAAGAAAGAAAGAAAAAGAAAGAAAGGAAGGAAGGAAGGAAGGAAGGAAGGAAGGAAGGAAGGAAGGAAGGAAGGAAATCTGTTTTTAATACTGGTAACACTTCTGACACAAAATGTGTGTGTGTTTTTCCATACCAACAAACAATTATCCAGCAGATACCAACTGGGCATCCTACAATTCAATTTAATTCTGACACTATCTAACTGGAGTTAATGTCAGACACAAGGTTAGGACTCAATCTCACAAGACAGCCCCCATTTTAGATGCCAACTGCAAGTTTGGTTTGTTGGTATTTCTAACCAACTTGGCTACAACCCCCTTCTCAGGTTTGGTAATTTGCTATAAGGGCTCACAGAACTCAGGGAAACACCTGACTTACATTTACCAGTTTATTATAAAGGATACAGATGAACACTCAGATTGAAGAGCAGTATGTAGGGTAAGGTCTAGAAGTTCCTGAGTGCAAGAGCTTCCGTTTCTCTCGAGTTGGGTAGGTTCCTGGCATGTGGTTGTATTTACCAAACTGGAAGCTCTCCCAACCCCATACTTTTGAAATTTTTTTATGGAGACTTCATCACACAGACATAATAAATTATTAACTCAATTTCCATCTTCACTCCTCTCCCTGGAGGATGGGGGTAGAGCTTCAAGTTCCAAATGTCTAATCATAGCTTGGTTTTTCTGGTGACCAGCCCGACGCTGAAGCCATCGGGAAGTCAACCAAGAGTCACCTCATTAGCACAAAAGATGCTTCTATCACCCAGAAAATTCCAAGGATTCAGGAGCTCTGTAGAAGGTGCGCCATCATCCCATCACCCAGGAAATTACACGGGTTTTAGGAGCTCAGTGTCAGAAACTGGGGACTGAAACTAAACACATATTATTTTATTATGTCACAGCAAGAAAGAGCATAATCTGATTTATGTTATAAATTCCAACTAAAGAAGTGATTCATTCGATCTTTATACATTTGACAAATATTTAATGAGTATCCACTCTGTACCACATAGTGTTCTGGGCACTATGGACACAGAGATGAGTAAAACAGTTAAAGCCTTTGCCCTCGCGGAGCTTTCATTCTAGGAGAGTCTGGGAAGGCTAAAAGAAAGCAAACAGTCCAGTTAAGATACTACTGCAGAGTCCACATGAGGGATTATAATGGTTTCTAATGTATTAGACAACATGGGTCATTGTGGAACGGGAGAAAAATGGACAAGTGTTATATTTTGGATGTCCAACAGATAGACTTGCTAAGGGATTTAACAGGAAAGGTAAAGAAAAATCAAGAATGACTCTAACATCTCTGGTCTAGACAATTATTAATACATGGATGGGTGTAGTGTTATTTACAGAAATGAGGAAAAACAGGAGAGCTACCAGTTTGGAGATGAAAACTAAGAGTTTTATTTTAGTCATATAGCTTAATGTATCTGGTTAGACATCCAAAGAGGAGTTAACCAGCAGGCTACTGGATCTGTAAGTCTGGAGGTCAGTGGAGCGGGCAGAACTAGAGATGTAAAGGATTGAGGCATAGAAATGGGATTTAAGATTCGGGGGGCAGAGCAAGATGGCCAAATAGGAACAGCTCCAGTCTCCAACTCCCAGCGCGAAGGACACAGAAGACGGGTGATTTCTGCATTTTGAACTGAGGTACTGGGGTCATCTCACTAGTGAGTGCCGGACAATCGGTGCTGGTCAGCTGTTGCGGCCCGACCAGTGAG
>NW_012115489.1:3072215-3095368 GCF_000951035.1 Colobus angolensis palliatus | reverse complement strand
AATAAAAAAAAAAAAAAAAAAAAGAAATGGTATTTAAACCATGGGACTTAGGAAGAGAGTACAAACAAGGGCAGAGTCCAGAATCAAATCCTGACATGTGCTAACTTTCAAAGGTTGACAAGAAGAGGAGAAGGAAACAAAGGAAACTGAGACGAAGTGATGACTAAGGTAAGGAAAAGACAAAGAAATACGCATCACGGTAGCAAGCCTTGGAGCAGGTATGCTGCTAGGATGTCCTTTCAAGAAACAACTTGCCATTAAGCTGTAAAGAGTACAGTTAACTGACAACCTTCATCTGTTAACAGCCTTAGGATCTGCTTTGCTTTTGTGTCAAGGACAAATACTTTCCTAGCCAATAAGAGAGCACACTGTGGGTAGTATGACCTGACCAAGTCTACCTAACACACGTTTCCTCTAATAAGCAACCTTTGCTCCAAAGGTCCCAGTGGGTTGTCAGATACCTTGTTAGATCTGCATTATGGTCTTCCCTACCTAATCCTGCTTCCACCCCTCTCAACTTCTGTAGGTGTTGGATATTGGTCTGAATGCTTGACCAATCTTGCTTTGCTCCTCTTTTTCTTTCATGGACAATCCCCTCCCCTCAAAATCTTGCCAGCCTATCTCCATCTCAGCTCTTGCAGCCTGGGAGACCACGTTAGTCACAAAAGTCAAGAGGAAAGAATGCTTCAAGAAGGAAACGGTCCAGTGTGGTGAGGGGTGCTGAGAAGTCAGGAAAGGAGAGAGAACTAACCAGTGAATTTGGCAAAATGAAGGTAATTTCAGTGGAACAATGTGAATCAAAGCTTAACTGAAAAGGGCTCTGAGGTAAATGACAGACAAGAAATGAGACAGAGACTACAGACAACTAACTCACTTTGGAACTTTTGCTGTGGGAGAACAACAACAAAAAAGAGGCAGTAACTGAGGGAGAATTAGGGTGAACAGGGGCCTTCTGTTATTCTTACTGTTTAATGAGAGCTACTGACGGATATTAATAAGTTGATTGAAATGAGCCAGTAAAGAAGAATGACGATTTGGAGAACTGTAGGAGTAAAGCCTTTAACGCAAGATGGGAAACCTGAACTTTCAAAGCAGGAGAAAAAAATCACAGGAGAGAAAAACCCACAGGTTAGCTTATGTAACTTCCAGCTTTAACAAGTGTTGTTAAAGAACAGTACAAGAATTTCAAAAAGTATAACAGAGAAACTTCACTTAGACTGAGGATCCCTGAGGGAGTCAAGTTAGTCAGAAGAGTGAAAATAAGAGCATTCCAGGAAGAAGAAAGAGCAGGTGCTAAAGCTAAGAGATGGAAAAAGAGTTTAAATTATTGGAGGACAAGAAAATCAGTTGCTGTGATGAATTAAAGAGAGCCAGAACAAGATTATGGAAGATCATGTGGGAAGTAATAAACATTTTGGATTTTAGCCCAAAGCCTAGAGGTTTTAAGTTGGGGAGTTACATGACTTGATTTGTGATTTTTAGAAAATATCACTATGTTTGCAGTGGGAGGAAAACAAGTAAAAGATCTGTTGAGAACTGATAGCAATTTGAACTTAGGCAGTTGAGTGCATTTATTCCCTCATTCAAATAATATTTAATAGTGAGTAAGGTGCACTGATTCAACATGTATTTTTAGAGGTAGAATCTACAGAACCGGTGAAAGTGGGGTTAAAAGAAAGGAAGGTGAGGGTGGAAGGGGGTGGATGATAGGAGGCCGGCTTGGTGGGTATAATGTATGTTTCTCCTCTGATGGATACACTGAAGGCCCTGACTTCAACATAATACAATATATCAATGTAGCAAAACTGCACTTGTACCATATGAATAGATAAAAAGAAAAAGAAGAAGCTATCAAGGATATATTCTAGGACTCTGGCTCATTCAACTAAGCAGAACTGCTTATGATACTCAGCAGAAGTACACCAACTCCCTAGGGGCCCCACAGACCATACAGATCCAGCAGCCTCTTTTCTTGGTGGTATACCAAGGCTTTCCCAGTCCCACCTCAACAGTCACAACATCAAATGAATTGTACAACACAGGCTTACACAGCGTATTTCTCCTACAATGTTCAACTACCTCGTTTTGTGCCTGAGGGAAGGGACTGCCTACTGAAGTTGGAATCTGGCCATGCATATTAATGCTGCTCTCTTGCCCTTTATATATAATTTTACACATGTTTTAGTAACAGAACATAATTCCTCAGCTCAGCAATTTATTTATGGGCAGTTTCTGAAGCTGTTATCACTGGCTTCTCCTGGCCTTCACAGGAATTAGAAATCCTTACTGCAGTGGGTCCTTACTCCTGTTATCTAAGACAATCATTCAACTCCATAAACCAGATCTTAATACCACTCAGCCTTTTGTTTTTCTGACTCCAGATGACTCCAGGCATCATTCTTTTTGCTCCTATATTAGAAATATCCTTTACATAGAGGCACAACAAATAAGCCCCTAAAATCCCTGCAATAAAATGTCAGAAAAGATGTAGAAAAGAATTTGAGTAAATTAAGCCCACTTAAAATATCAAGAGGAAGGGAGAAGGGATGTTACCAATTTTCAAAGTTACAACCAAAAATACAAAATACATCTATCTATCTATCTTTTCATTCAACATCAATGAGTGTTGCATGCCAAATCAAAGGTAACCTTTAACCCTAATACACTCAAGTGGATTTTAAGAGTAACTCTCTTCTAATGTAAACCCCTGGGGTAACTTAATTATTCAGTAGGAAGTCGCTTAATATACTTAACTTAAAGAAATGAACACGTGGACTTAAAATAATCCTCCAGAAGTTATCAAATTTATTCCAACATCTAGGCAACAACAGACTCTTTGACTGACTGTTACATATTGTGGCACTTTCCTAAAAGATCCTTTTGGATCCAAACACTTACTAGAGAATACAAGACTAGTCTATTCTTGGCCAATTATAGATTATTACCTATCTACCTCCTTCTCCTATGTTTAGTAACAATGCATCTTTTGGAATAGATTCCAATTTGTATTTGAATGTTGTTAGAGAAAGAAAATATGATAAAGTTCATCCAATAGGCAGCACTATTTTGGTTTTGAAGTGACTTTTAATATGCAATTTGAAATGCTGCTTCTTGCCTAGCGCCATATTCAAAATCAAGCATTCAAATCCACAAACATTTTCAAGCACTACCTACTTGCCAGCCACTATGTGGAACATTAAGAATAATAAGATGAGTAACACAAGCTGCCAGTCCTAAAAAATTTCATACAAACTTGATGAACTCAAGAATTCAATATCTTGTCAGGGCACAGAGATGTACACAAAATCATCTATGAGAACCTTATATGTGCTACTATAGCTATTTAACTAGGGCAAGAAAATAATTTTGCTGGGAAAGGCTTCATAGAGGAGGGACTATTTGAGAAACATCTGGAAGGAAGACTGGGTGTTCAGTAAGTACAGAAATGGGTAAAGAACATTCTAAGTGGGAGGAACAACTTGTGCTTAGAAACAAAGGATAAGAACATGTTACTAAAACCAAAAGACATTTCTTCAGATATCGCTTTACTTGGCCTTGTAGCAGCCTTTGATCTTGATAACCATTCTCAGATCCTTGACACATTCTCTTAGTTCTGTGACAGTACTCTCTTGGTTTTCCTTCTATTTCTCAGTTCATCTTAGCACTCTGTGGACTCCTCTTTGTCTCTTAAATATTGTCATTTCCTCAGGATTCAGTCTTGGGCCCTTTTCTCAAAGTGAAAAGCTTCCTGTCTGGTTAATCACATCCCCTTTCCATGATTTCAATTATCAAATACTTATGACTCTCAAAGCTGTATCTCCAGAACAGATATTTCCTGAGTTTCAGAGGCAAAAAACTAGCTATCTTCTGGCACTTATCAAAAGTTTCTCATGTACTTCAAACTTGACACTTTGAAAATTAAATTGTCTTCCTCCCAAAGCCCCTTCCTGCTATATACCCCTCCACCTCAGTGAATCATCAGCTAGTTGTCCCAAGCAAAAAACCTGAACATCATCCTTGATTCCTCTATCTCCATTATACTCACCACTGAGTCAGACCCTATGTCCTGTCAATTTTGCCTTTCACTAGAATTCATCTACTTATCTTTATCCCAACTGCTAGTGCCCTAATTTATGGTCCCATTGCCTCTAGTATAAATTACTGCAATGCCCTCCTAATTGGCCTCCCTGCCTCTAGTCTTGCTTCCTTTCAGTCTACCCTCCACAATAATATGTCTTATAGCACCTTGCATAACCTGGTTTCTAATCATACTCTGAACTCATCTCCTGCTATTAGTCCCTACTTCTTCTGTATTTCCAGCCATAATTACACAGTTATCTTGCCTTTAGGTCTTTCTACATACATTTTTCATGCATCAAGTGCTATTTCTGTTCCTTTTCTACAATTCCCACTTCATCCTTTAGGCCTAAAATTATGTATCACTTCTTCAGGGGAACACTGATCCCTCAGTTGCTTCCTCTTATATGTTCCTATCATTAGAATTTTTATTCCACTGTATTTTACCTTGCTGTTTACTAGCCAGTATCTTCCCAGACTGTAAGCTCACAAACGCCCTAGGCAAGGTGCCTATGCATATTCTGAATGCTCAGAAGCAATCTGTGGTATGACTAAACAAATGAGGAAATAAGCCTTTTTTTTTTTTGAGACGGAGTCTGGCTGTGTCGCCCAGGCTGGAGTGCAGTGGCACGATCTCGGCTCACTGCAAGCTCCGCCTCCCGGGTTCATGCCATTCTCCCGCCTCAGCCTCCGAGTAGCTGGGACTACAGGCGCCCGCCACCACGCCCGGCTAATTTTTTGTATTTTTAGTAGAGATGGGGTTTCACCGTGTTAGCCAAGATGGTCTCGATCTCCTGACCTCGTGATCCGCCCATCTCGGCCTCCCAAAGTGCTGGGATTACAGGCTTGAGCCACCGTGCCCGGCCTGGAAATAAGTCTTAACACACTTCATCAAAACATTGAGCACACGAGACTGAAAAAGGAGAACAAGATGACAAGGGACGTCTTGTGGTTTCCCCAATACGATCAATAGAACAGATAATATATGAAACGCTATTAGCAAAGGACATCAAAATGACAACAAAAGCAATTATTTGCAAGAGGGCAATTTAATTCAACAAACACCTAAGGGTAGCAAACAACCATAGAAATAAGTTATTTTTGTGTCTGATTCACTAATTTTGCAAAAATATCATTCAGGACAATTTTCTGAGAAAGCAGCAAGTGACTTCCCACCCCCTCCAAGGAAACACATTCTAAGACCAATCATTATGTAGAAGTTAAGACACTGATGCATTAATAAACTACCCCAAACACAGTAGCTTAAAACAACAAACATTTCTTGCTCTTAACTCTACAAGTCAGCTAGAACTTTCATTTTGGCTATGCCTTCTCATAATTCTGCAACAGCCTGACAGGTTGACATAATTCTCATAATTATGCTTTCTCAGAATTCTGAAATAGCCTGACAAGTTGGCTAAGACTGGCTTATCCAGAATGGCCTCCCTCATGTATATATTGCAGCTGGCTAGCTCTTGGATGGGGTGACCAATGAGAACACATCCAGCAGGCTAGCTCAACCCAATTCTCATGTAGGTTAGGCAGGGTGCTCCATGAGCAGAGGTGCACACAGTTCTTAGGGCTTAGCTTCATAATTGACATACCATCACTTTTGCCACTTCTATCAGCCAAAGCAAGTTATAAGGCCAGTCCAGATTAAAGAAGTAAGGAAACAGACTCTACCTTTACAGAGTTATATTGCAAAGGGCACAGATAGAGGGGGGAAATAATCAAAGTCATTTGTACAATCAGTATCCCACTCACTGCTTGGTACCTACATGACCCTACGCATGCATCTATCTCGAGCAGTACAATTCTGTGTAAGATATTCATAATGATGATTCTCATATAGCAGAAAGTTCAGTAACACTCAGTGTATTATAAAGACAGAAGAATATTGTAAAAAGCATGGCATGATCAGAACAAAAGTTAAGATTTGCACTCGATAAGTAACTTTATTGTGGCTCCTTGCCACTGATTTCAGAGAACAGTGATTGTAATATAGTGCATTCTGTTTATTCACTGTGAGTGTTCTCAACAAGACCTGAAAAAGTTAATAGGACAGTCGATTGAATTACTGGTGAAAGGATTCAATTAAAATAAACAAGTGCTAAACCAAAGTCAGATTTTTTAAATATATTTTTTAAACTTGCATTTATAAAACTTAAGGTAAGGACCAGGTCACAGACCTTCTCAACAGCTGCCACTTCCCAAACACCACACCTGCCAAACACTTCCCACATACCTACTACAGAGATAAAACTCTCTTAAAAAATTCACTGAATCACTCACTACACCACTGTACCGTAAGAAGGAGCCAGGTGAGTGGATGGGTGGGTAGGGCTAAATGAGGAGGTCCTACGGCAAATACGCATAAACCTGGCAACCTACTGAAAAGAAAATTAGATGAAAACTTTTACATATGCAAACTAACATCAGTGAGGTATTTTTCAGCAACCACAAAAACTGTGTTGGACTTGAATAGGTAAATAGAAATCAGATCAAATAACAGATAAGCTTAAAAGCATGCAGATCTTCAAATCCAAGTGATATTACTGGGTGCACTTGATCGTTAGACTATGTGGCCTAGTTTTGCTGGATGACCCTCTAATTTCTGAAAAGTGCTACAGGATCCTCCTGACAACGACCTCTCCTAACTCCAACAAGGGAACTCTTAGCATTTCCGATGTGGATTTTAGAGACAAAGATAGAACACTGCGATCTGCCAAGGCTGAAAAGGGTATCACTTTCAAAGGTTAAAAAAATCTCCCCCCTCTCCTTTTTTTCATGATGACTACCCAATTACACAAGCCAGGCATGATAACTGGGAGCAGTAAAAGAAATCTTCTGTAGCCATGCTCAAAACTCATGTCCAAACTCAGTGAAAAGGCCCATGAGACACAGTAACACAATGCATCTTTGGGGGGCTGCACATGAGGTAGTTAATCTAGCATGGAAAAAAAAAGTTAACATAAAAACAAAAAACTCAAAACCAGACTATATTGCTAGCACTTCTTATCAGAAGCTATTTTGTTATTTTTAAATAGTTTAGGTTTTCATTTCTTTTAATTTTACATAAGAGCATCAAGTTATACAAGAGATTTATTCTTAAAATTCTGTAGGCAGAATAAAATTTTGTAAAGTGAAACCCATTCTTCCTCTGAGAGCTATTATAAAATCCACCATGTGTATCTATATATAAGCATGCTCCTGAGACCATGGATTTAGGTTATATATTTGTGTACCACAATAAAAGTTGTGGTGTGATGACTATGTGTGTGATCATACTCATTTTCCACAAGCCCAGTTGATCCAGACTCCAGGTATCTTTTATCAATATCGAGCAATGGCACTGTTTCAGCCCTCATTTATTTACAAATAATAACTAATATCTTGATTTCTATGTCTGGGGAGAAAATTGAGAAAACAGCTTACTACAGGAATAGTCACAGTAACAACTACTGTACTATTATTAATTTTGGAGACCCCAGGTTCTGACATCACTTCCCAAGATGAGTCAGAGAAGCCTTATAGTGATTTTCCTCAGACGTGTCTTTCTCCCAGACATCTAATAACAATCTTAGGATGATTCTGACAGTTCTCCTCTGAACTAAATCCCTGGTGAACTATACAGCATATCTCCACATTAACAGAATCTTTGGTCCAAGCACAAATTTCAAAAAATATTCCCTTTACCTCTTACTCTCAACCCTTGGATTAAACCAGGCAAAACTAGGCCTTATGTATTAGCCTTGCAGCTTTCTAATTGCTAATTCACTAGTCCTTCAAACAATCAAGTGGCACAGCTAGCAAGGATCTTGAGTTTGCTCCAGGAAATAAATAAGCATGATCTGTAAAAAATGCCAATCACTTGTGTGCAAAAATGGGGTGTTTCTAAGACTGAGAAAAATTGTGAAGTTTATTTGAAAAGTAAACATTATTTCTATTATAATTACTATATAAATAGTTGTTTGGACCATGAAGGAAAAGTATTCTAAGCAAAGAAAAAATACAATTAAGTTCATTGTATTTGTCCCTATTTGGGGGTTAAAGAAAAAAAACACTTATCTCAAATTTTCAAAACAAAAACAAAAAAGAGGTAGATTCAACAAGCTCCTATTAAATAATACTGGGTAATTAATGATATACTATCATATCTAATTAAAGCATACAGTGATGATAAGCTACCACTTACCACAGGAGGAAAATAAAACTTTAGTAACATACTAAACATACTACTAACAAGTATTTAATGCATATATCATTTAATTACATAATTTCATTAACATGAAGGATCAGTGGTACTAAACTATTATTTGTTTCACCTTCAATGCATCATTTTAAAATTCAAAGTAAATTAGTGGTTGCTACAGACTGAAGTAAAGGGAAAATGGCGTGTGACTGCTAAGGAATACAGGGTTTCATTTTGGAGAGATGAAAATATTCTAAAAACTAGATGATGGTTGCACAACTCTGTGAGTATACTAAAAACCACTGAATTGTATACTTGAAAGGGTAAATTTTATAGTATGTGAATTGTGTCTCAATAAAGTTGTTATAAAAAGCAAGTAATACTAACATTTTTATTAATTACATGAATTCCTAAAAAGCAAGTACTCATTCCGTATCTAATATGCTGAACATATTCAAGTCTTTTATTTATAAACTGCCTTCTCTATTATTTTCTAAAATATTATACCCTGATTATCTCTAATATTATCTCTAATAATCTAAATATCCACAGGCTTCTAACAACTTTTCAAAACATAGAAATGACACTAAACGATTGAAGATTTTGACATATTGAAGAACCCATTTAAAAAAATGTTTAAATTCCAGTGGGCCACATAATATAAAGACACCTGTTTTCCTGGGAATTAACAGTTGTAAATACAGACAACATAAGTAATTTCACACATCAAGTTGATGTGTAATAAAATAAACCTACTCAAGGTTCTTCTTTCATCAAGATAACAGACTCTAAGGATAAATTACTACAGCTCATCTCGTTAAGATCAAAAGGGAATGACTTTTGCAGCAAAATATGTCTACCAGCTAAACTATTTCACCAGCTCAGTTACTAATGACACAAAAGCAGTCTTACATTAAGCAGCAAAAAAGAAGAAAGAGAAGATATCAAAAAGGGAGTTTTAAAAGACCTTAAAAGGAGTTAGTCAAGATTGCCAAATGCTTTGTAATGTTTATTTGGACTTTAGAATTTTATGTATCCAGAGGAATATCTCTGAATTGTGCTGACAACACAATAAATTTTTCATTAACTGTAAGCTCTCTGCAGAGCTTACAGTATTTCAAATCCACAAAAACTAGAGCAGTATTAACAGTTCCTTCTTATTCCCACCTTATAATACCAAAGTCAGTTTGCCACTATTGAAACACCCAGAAAGAACAAGATCTGTAAGATCTTCATCTTTTGTTGTTATATACAATGTCATGTAAAGCGGTTCAGTTTATTATCATGGTATTTCTAAAAGGCTATGTAATAATTTATTTTGTATTTTAATCTTAGCTACATAAGTAACTACAAATGTTTATGTGTAAAAACATGAGCTGTACTTAAGGTGCCTTTGAAATAAAATAACTAGAAAAATATCAATTAACATCAATAGAAAAACTCTTTTCAAAACCGTAATCCAGAAGTACTCAAATGAAAAAAGTTTTTTAAAAAAAGGCTATAAGTGAAAACTGTAACTAACAGTATAAATGGATAACTTCATTCTTTTTGATATCATAAATTTTACTGGATCCTATACAATTGTCATACCAAGGGGAGTCTCACAATTTCATCTTAGGAAAGGAAGTAAAAATGTTTTTCTATTTGCAGTCTAAAGAGCTAAGTTGCCTGTAAAAAAATCTAACTTGTCCACATTTGATGGATAAGAGAATTAAACCTCAAAGTCATTAATTAACTTGCAAGATTTAAGTATTCTTTTTTTTTTTTTTTTTTTTTTTGAGGCGGAGTCTCGCTCTGTCGCCCAGGCTGGAGTGCAGTGGCTGGATCTCAGCTCACTGCAAGCTCCGCCTCCTGGGTTTACGCCATTCTCCTGGCTCAGCCTCCCGAGTAGCTGGGACTACAGGCACCCGCCACCTCGCCCGGCTAGTTTTTGTATTTTTAGTAGAGACTGGGTTTCACTGTGTTAGCCAGGATGGTCTCGATCTCCTGACCTCGTGATCCGCCCATCTCGGCCTCCCAAAGTGCTGGGATTACAGGCTTGAGCCACCGCGCCCGGCCAAGATTTAAGTATTCTAATGTTTCTAGAATGTCATTTTACTTTTTTTTTTCTTTTGAGACACAGTCTCACTCTGTCAGCCAGGCTGGAGTACAGTGATGTCATCTTGGCTCACAGCAACCTCTGCCTCCCAGTTTAAGCAAATTTTGTGCCTTAGCCTCCCAAGTAGCTGGGATTACAGGCAAGTGCCACCATACCCAGCTAATTTTATATTTTTTAATATACAATTTTATATTTTTAATAGAGACGGGGTTTTGCCATGTTGACCAGGCTGGTCTCGAACACCTGGCCTCAAGTGATCCACCTGCCTTGGCCTCTCTAAGTGCTGGGATAACAGGCATGAGCCACTGCACCCAGCCTAGTATGTCATTTTAAAACACAAAGAAAATTTTTCACTTAATGACATAAAATTTTAACATGCATTTGGTGTCACCTCCTCATATGCAGACCCCAGAACCATGAGACAGCATCATGGAATACCTCATATGCCTCTTTTTCCATTGCCACTATTTCCTTCAGCCTTAATTCTCTCAATCCACAAGTTCTTTCTTCCTTTTCCACAATAACACATGAAACAATATTTACATAAATAGCAAAAGCACTTACAATTGCAGATGCTATCTTTAGGTTAAATCAACAGAGAACCTTTTTAATTTACTACTAAAAAAGCAGTAAGTCACAATATGAACCATAATAAAAGAGATTCTACCCACCAGAGGATTAAGCTTTGCCAATACAATGAGATCTATTTTATAAAAATAACCCTCATTATGACATGGCCTGTTGCCAAGACCCTCCTACAGCAGATCCTGTCCTTGCTGGGGATAAAACAAGCTTTAGCACCATGCCAACAAAACAGCTGCCAAAAATGAATTCTTCCTGATTCTAGAGAACTATAACTCCATTTCTCCACCAAGGTGGCTAACCTTATTTGTTGTTAACATGTGTTTTGGCTACATAGCTTAAATATTTTATGCAATTTAAATTAAACAGTTGTTTTAGCATAGTGTATGCCACTCTGTGATATCGATGAGGAAGACTTTATTTCTAAAAGAATTCAAAAATATGGATTTATAGATTGACCAAAATAAACTTATCCCTTAGTTTTCTACATTAGTTAGATCGATCCATTTTTCTAGCACTTTGAGAGAGAGGATAGAGGATACCGAGAAGTACAAATTGTCCCGTCTTCGTGGCACTTAAAGTATTTTTTAAAGAGATGTCTTTTTTCCTGTAATACCAGTGAAACGAGACATGGCAAGTCTCTAATAGCCAATCATAGCCATCTTCTTAGTAGATTTCCCCTGACAGTATGTATAATAGACTGCTTTTCATGGAATTAAAAGAATGCAGTTGATTCGGTAATAATGACATATACATGTGCCTGCCAGTCATAGGTGTACTACATGGCCGGCTCAGCCAAACTTTGACTTGTATTTTTTTCTTCCAGATTGGCTTCTTGGTGGTGTGCGCTTACAGTCCTAGCTTCTCAAGAGGCTAGAGAAGGAGGACAGCTTGAGCCCAGGAGTTCAAGGCTGCAGTGGGCTATTACTGCACTAGTGCAATCTGTCTGGATAACACAGTAAGACTCTGTCTCTCTTTAAAAAAAAAAAAAAAAAAAGATCTGCTTCTGCAAACCCTGTTCATGTAATAAAATTAATAACGAAGAGCTAGTAGGATATCCAGGGAAGGCCCAGTGAACACCCAGTGATTTCAAACGTCAAAAGCTTCTAGCTTCTAACAAAGAGGCCTAGTCTCTTTTTTATAAAGAACTATTGAAGCATATCAGATAGGTTCATTTATAATTTGGAATAGGCAGTTGTGTAACTTGAAGAAATTATGGTAGGAATTAGCAATAACTAATAAATATTAATTTATGTTTGGTCAGCAGAGTGCATGTAATTTAAAGATTTGAAATATAGAAAAGAAAGAAGGAAAAGTGTCAACTATAGACACACAGCTTATCAGGCAGACTCTCATATTTGACTTTAAACTGAGAGTTCTGGAGAGGAGTGCCCTGTAGCTCGTAAGATACATCCTAACAGAAGGAGCTGAACTAGATGAAGGGAAAACATATGGACCAACAGGTCAGACAAATAACTTTAAATAAAGTAAAAAAGAAAACAATTCATTGAAAGTGCAAAATCTATTAACCATTTCGAAAAATATCTGGCCCTGATCTGCTTCCCCAAACAATACATTAGCAATTTATAATATTTACACTTAAAAAATGTAGTGTCTATCTCTCTCTCTTGAATTATAGAAACTCATAATTCAGGCTAAATGGAAACAATTATTAGCTTTTCTTGGTTTTAAGCTCTCTATCGCTAGTTTGCTTCAGTTGGCTAATTAAAACATCAAAATTTTATTCTACTATCTAGAAGAAATTATTCTAAAAAACATTAAAAAACTAAAAGTTATTAGCATAATCAATAAATACAATAAAACAAACCCCATGAGTCAAAAAAAGAAACTAAAACAGGTGACATTTTTAAATATAGGAAAAACAATGAGTTTATGTTATTAAGGGACAGAAAGAGTCAATTCATAATTTCCTAAGGCTTTCAAAAAGCTCTTTTTTTTCTTTTTTTTTAACTGAGTTTTGCTCTTGTTGCCCAGGCTGGAGTGCAATGGCGTGATCTCAGGTCACCACAACCTCTGTCTCCTGGGTTCAAGTGATTGATTCTCTTTCCTCAGCCTCCCAAGTAGCTGGGATTACAGGCGTATGCCACCATCCCAGCTAGTTTTTGTATTTTTAGTAGAGACGGGGCTTCACCATGTTGGCCAGGCTGGTCTTGAACTCTTGACCTCAGGTGGTCCACCCGCCTTGTCCTCCCAAAGTGCTAGGATTACAGGCATGAGCCACTGCACCCAGCCTCAAAAAGCTTTACACTCCTACTGACTAACACATTTCTGGCAATCAACACCCAAATAAATCAGTATTTCTATAAAACTTACAGGAATATGCTCTGGATTAATATTTGTGTTAAGTGAGATGAAGGAGGAGGAGAATGGGTAAAGGAAAAAGCACTAGAGAGGAAAAATGGGGGAGGAAGACAGAAAGGAGGTAGAAGAGAGAGAGTGGAAGAGTAGAGAAGGGGTAAGAATAAGATATGATAAATTATGCCAGGCCAAATTATAAGAAAAGTTCAATACATCTTGCTTAGTGATGAGGATAGTGGAGGATAAGAATACACAGAATCGGCCAGGTATGGTAACTCACGCCTGTAATCCCAGCACTTAGGGAGGCCAAGGAGGGTAGATCACGAGGTCAGGAGTTTGATACCAGCCTGGCCAACACAATGAAACCCTGTCTCTACTAAAAATACAAAAACTAACTGGACTTGGTGGCGGGCACCAGTAATCCCAGCCACTCGGGATTACTGGTGCTGAGGCAGGACAATCACTTGAACCTGAGAGGCAGAGGTTACAGTGAGCCAAGATCACGCCACTGCACTCTCCAGCCTGGGCGAGAGAGCTAGACTCCATTTCAAAAAAAGAAAAAGAAAAAAAAAAAAAAACACACAAAGAATATACTGAATTATAACAGTAAGGATCAGGGGAAGATAAATTAATAATCCAGCTATGGGAAAGAGGTAAGGATGGGAATAAGTAAGAAAAGGGCAACAAACCTAGGTTTACTAACTTGAAAATGAGATCGCTGTGGAGCCACCCACCTGCTTTCTCTATAGAGGAGTTAAAAATGTATCTATATAAGTAATATAGATGGCTGACAGATAATGCACAGAACAGAGAAATAAAATTTTGTCAAGAATTGGGTATTTATGAATCAAAGAAAAAACAAATGGTTTAAAGAATCAACGTGGGCTGGGTGCAGTGGCTCATGCCTCTAATCCCAGCACCTTAGGAGGCTGAGGCGGGTGGACTACTTGAGCCCAGGAGTTCACGACCAGCCTGGGCAACATGGCAAAACCCCATCTCTAAAAAAAAAAAAAAATTTAATTAACCAGGAAGGTGGTGTGCACCTATAGCCCTAGTTACTTGATAGGCCCAAGTGGGAGAATCACTTGAGCTTGGGAGGTCAAGGCTGCAGTGAATCGTAATTCTGCCACTGCATTCCAGCCTGGGCAACCAGAGCAAAATCCTGTCTCAAAAAAAAAAAAAGTTAAAGGATACTTACTAGAGGTTAGGAAGAGTAGTTGGGGGATTAGGGAAGAGATAGGGATGATTAATGGGTACCAAAAAATTTGAATGAATAAATGAATAAGGCCTAGCATTTGATAGCACAACAGGGTGACTACTGTCAATAATAATTTAACGGTACATTTAAGAATAAAAAAGCATAACTGAATTGTTTGTAGCACAAAGGATAAATGCTTGAGGCGACAGATATACCATGCTCCATGATGTGATTATTACACATTGTATATCTGTATGAAAACATATCATGTACCCTATAAATATATACACTTACTATGTACCCACAAAAAATAAACTTTAAAAATAAAAACATAATAGAAAAGAAGGGATTTAGAAATAGTATACAAATAAATTTGCCATGTAGTAAGTCACAGAAACTTAGAAATTAAAAGCACAGTTTTAAAAAGAAAAATCACTTATTAAAATATGCAAGTCTTTGCAGAAAAGTCAGAGTCAAAGAGATATTTTAACTTTATGACCTTCAAGAACTGCAAAGTCCACAATATGGAAATACTTTTATTTCCATCCCTGCAACTAAATTCAATTCATGAATTTTCATAGGAACAGCATTCTCCTTCATATACTACTATTTGATAAATGGCCAACAGGGTCACCACACACAAGAATACTGGTGCATCACACATACAGAGATTTATTTAATCATGTGTGAATTTAAACATGCAGTAGATTGGTTGTACTTGATGCTACCTTGCCTGACCTAGAAATCCCTAGAAAAAATTCAACCCATCCTCTATCAAATCCTCTCTTAATATAGGGATACCAGTAAACAAGCATACTCTTCAACTCTTTGGAGACTTCTACATTCTTCCTTAAAAATAAATGTATACTTTTTTTTTTTTTTTTGAAACAGAGTCTCACTCTGTCGCCCAGGCTGGAGTGCAGTGGCATGGTCTCAGCTCACTGCAACTCTGCCTCCCAGGTTCAAGCGATTCTCCTGCCTCAGTCTCCTGAGGAGCTGAGACTACAGGGTGTGCCACCACGTCCAGCTAATTTTATTGTTTTTAATAGAGATGGGGGTTTCACTATGTTGGCCAGGCTGGTCTTGAACTCCCGACCTCAGGTAATCCACCCGCCTCAGCTTCCCAAAGTCCCGGGATTACAGGCGTGAGCCAGCACACCTGGTCTAAATTCATAAATATATATTTTAAAATCGAATTGACTTAACACTTCAAGATGTACTTATGATAATATTAACAATATTTTTCATATTGATTTCAGACTAAAAAAGAAAATACTGATTTGCTCCTTTTACAGTATATAATCCCTATATAGGTCATTGTTCAGCATTGATGTTCATGTAGCCAAAAGAAGTTACTGACTAAAAGTGGTGAAAAGTGTATAATATAGTAAAACATAACAAACTTGAACTTTATCAAATTTTCCTCCAACATTTTTGAAAGTGTAGACATCTTAACCTTGTTACATATGGCAATACAGAACACGTGAGCAACATTCTGTGTAAAACTTACATAAAACTTACAGCAAGGTTAATGTGACATTAAATGTTTTTTCATTCCTAGACATATGAGGTCAAGTTTTACATATTAAACATATGATAAAAATATGTCTAAGTAAGCTGAAAGTAGTAGAAAAATATAAATTAAACAAAGGCCATCCAAACATTACAGAAGCAACCATGTACATAAAATTTAAAGGCTTAATTATAAATAACTCTTCCCTGATCAATACATTTAACTCCTCCAGTAATATTTTATTATCTTATATTGGATATAAAATAACAATCACAGTAATAATTCTGCATCTACTTTATTAATAATGCTGAAAAATCACAGTATACTTTTTTGAGACATTATAAATCAGACTTTTTAGTGGGCTTAATTATGTCACCAGTAAACACAATAATGCAAATAAAGTCAAAGCTATTAACTTTTTAAGTGTTGGTAACGATTTAAACAGACAGTTATTAAAAAGCAGCCTTGGCTGGGCACAGTGGCTTATACCTGTAATGTTAGCACTTTGTGAGGCCAAGGTGGGTGGATCACCACAGGTCAGGAGTTCTAGACCAGCCTGGCCAACATGGTGAAACCCTGTCTCTACTAAAAATACAAAAAAATTAGCCGGGCATGGTGGCGCATGCCTGTAATCCCAGCTACTCAGGAGAAAATGCTTGAAGCCGGGAGACGGAGGTGGCAGTGAACGGAGATCGACCACTGCACTCCAGCCTGGGTGACAGAGTGAGACTCTTGTCTCAAAAAAAAAAACAAACAACAACAAAAAATTAAATTAAATAAATAAAAATAAAAAGCACCCTTATGGCTTTAAAATGAAAAATTATGAGATTATGTTAAAGAATAACTTAGATTTAAAAAACCAAAGAATTAAATTAGTTGCAAGCTATATCAGACACTGCAGGAACGTAATCTAAATAGTATATTTTCCATTTCTATGAGGGTATCAAAAAATCATACACTATGCCAACTGCTTATGCCTTCCTCTACACCATTTCTAAACAGTTAGGACCACCACTACCCTATCTCCGCTGTATTAGAAGCAGAAAACTGAAGGAAAGACTGAGGTATTTCTACAGAATTGTCATATCAACAGCTGCAAGAAGTAACAATTTAAAAGACAGAAATTCAAAAAATAAAAATAGCAGTTAATAACTCAAAAGCTATAAACAGGTCTACACTGTCAAGACATATTATACCACAATAAAATATATTATAAATTAGAGATGCTAAATTATATTCAAAACACTCATGAATAACGTAGGAAACTAGTATACTTTTTGTTTCCCCCCAAAACACTTAAAATACAGAAGAAAAAACTTTCAGTTACAGAAAATTTTACTTTCCTGAGATTCATTTATGTGAATCATTGTTCTTTATAGAATTTTATAATTATGTTTACGTTATTATAAAAATCAAATGATACCAGCCTAGCAGCTTTCCAGCAAAAGCTTATGATCTCCAACATGCCCCACACCTGCTCAAATAATAGATGCTCATCAAGATGTAAGAGACCCTCACATCCAAATGAATCCAAGGCTAGTTTTATATATGAATGCCAACTATACTCAAGGCTTTACACATTTAATTCAAATTAGAATCTTGGAAATCAAGTATTATCCCATTTTACAGGAATCTAAAACTTAGCAGTGAATTTCTTCGTCAAAAACTACTGGTGGAGCACCCAAGTTCCTCTGGTTCTCACTACAAAGTCACACTCTTTCCATTATGCCATGCCATAATTTATCAAAAACTTTAATTTTATAATTCATCTTTATAAGTTATAACCAATTTTTAAAATATTTATAATTTACTGAAGCCTATCATCAAAAGCATTTACTACTGACAATCTTTATTTCTCCAAGTGTATTCCTAAGAACACTACACCTCAAGTATAACACATCATTAACTATGGGAAGAGAGGGTAATTTGTATCAAAATAGCTGGAAAATGCGTGTTTCTTTTGTTAATATAGCTCTCAGGATGTTTAATGTACTTACTCTTTGGCACTGTCCCTCTCCAAGTGGAAGATTAAAGAACTCTTTCTCCATGGATATCCTATAGTTACAAGCAGTCTGAGGCATGGACTTAGGAAATCCTGTTATGTATAATCCAATGCAGACAATCCCTGACCACAGGGTTCTCATAATCTAAACCAGCACTGATATGCAGAAACTTAAAATACACTGAAAAGATAGCCCCAAAAAACCTGATTAAGGCCAGGTGTGCTGGTTCACTCCTGTAATCCCAGCACTTTGGGAGGCTGAGGCAGGCAGATTCCTCAAGGTCAGGAGTTCAAGACCAGCCTGGCCAACATGGTGAAACCCCGTCTCCACTAAAAATACAAAAAAAGATTAGCCAGGTGTGGTGGTGGGCGCCTGTAATCCCAGCTACTCAGGAGGCTGAGGTGGGAGAATCGCCTGAACCCAGGAGGCAGAGGTTGTAGTGAGCTGAGATCACTTCACTGCACTCCAGCCTGGGCGACAGAGCGAGACTCCCATCTCCAAATAAACAAACTTGATTACATAGAGTGCAACTAACGATAATCTTTATGACCCTTTTCTTCTCTATCTCAAATTCAACTTTTAAAGGAAAAAAAGGTGAGGCTGGGGGGATGACATCCAAATAAGCCAATATTAAGAAATTCTCCCAACATTTTATTTTGAAAAGCTTCAAAGCTACAAAAAAGTGTAAATAGTACAATAAATGTGTCCATTTCAACAAATACCATATATCATTAACACTTCATCATATCTGTTTCTCAATCTCTCTTTCTCTCTCTCTCTATATATATACATATGCACACACACACCACCACAAACACTTTATTTTTGCTATACCATTTAAAAGTAAGTTGCATATTTCATAATATTTCACAACTATTGATCAGCTGGTATCTTCTAAGAACAAAAAATATTTTTCTTCATAACCAGGATTCTACATAACACGATTCAGTAATATTATATCAGTTTACAAATGATGCATAACCAACCATTCCCAAAATTCAGTAGCTTAACATAACCATCATATATCATTGCTTACACGTCAACCAGCCAGCTAGGTAGTTCTGTCCTAGCTGGGTTAACTTATATGTCTGTGGTGAATTTTGCTAATCTAGGCTAAGCTCTCTGACAAGTTTGGGGGTTGGCTGGACATAAGACGGTCTAGGATGGCCTGAGCTGAGACAACTGACCTTTCTTCTACCAACTCTTTCACCCTCCAGGATAGCTAGGGCTAGATCAGACAGCAAATG
The DNA here is from genome assembly GCF_000951035.1 of Colobus angolensis palliatus. Lineage (NCBI taxonomy): Eukaryota > Metazoa > Chordata > Mammalia > Primates > Cercopithecidae > Colobus > Colobus angolensis. The sequence continues at coordinate 3,076,139 of NW_012115489.1, read as the reverse complement.
TCATAGTTCCCAAGGGAGTATAAGCATGCAAGAACTCTTAAAATGCCTGTGTTCCAAACGGACACACCATAACTTCTGCCACATTCTGTTGACAAGCTCGGATTTGTGGGGTGAAGAAATAGAGATGGCCCCGTAAACGGAGTAGTTGCTAAGTCACATTGCAAAGGGCATGGATATAAGCAAAGATGAAGAACTGTGGCCATATTTGCAATTAATCAGTCACATCACCTAATAATAAAAATTTCCCCAATGAAAATGTATCTTTATTGCTGTGTTGTGGTCTTTTCTTCCTTTCTTTCCTTCTTTTCTTGGGAGAAAAGAAGATGAGATCAAGGTTCACAAATTACAAGATTTGTGTAATGCCTGCCATGATTCCTTAATCTAGAGCAGTTCCTTACCTCTCTTTCTTTCATGATATTGACATTTCATGACACTCAGTTGCTCAAAAGAAACTAAAGTGGGCCAGGTCACATTGGCTCATGCCTATAATCCCAGCACTTTGAGAGGCCAAGGTGGGCGGATCACGAGGTCAGGAGTTTGAGGCCAGCCTGACCAACATGTGGTGAAACACCATCTTTAATAAAAATGTAAAAAATTAGCCAGGCATGGTGGCACACACCTGTAATCCCAGCTACTCAGGAGGCTGAGGCAGGAGAATTGCTTGAACCCAGGAGGCGGAGGTTGTAGTGAACCAAGATCAGGCCACTGCACTCCAGCCTGGGTGACAGAGCAGGACTCTGTCTCAAAAAAAAAAAAAAAAAAGAAGAAGAAAGAAGAAAAGAAGAAAGGAGGAGGAGGAGATGAAGATGGAGATGGAGACAGAGATGGAGACAGAAACGGAGACGGAGAAGAAACTGAAGTGACTAGATTTAATGTCTCTAAATATTCATTTCACAGTATATAAAATAAATCCAAATATGAAATTATGTCTTTTACTTAGAGGTAAAATCATCTAATCATGGTTGACTATGTATTTTTTCATGCTCTAGATGGTATATCATTGAGGGCCTAAATCAGTATTTCTCTATATTCTTCAGTAAGTACATCTCCTAATTCCCTACGTTTTCATAAAAAGAATTTATACCAATACACATATTTCAAACTTCCATGTGACACTTTCCCTAATTCTCCCAAGAAGTAATGTTAGCAACCCTTCCTCTATGCTCCCAGTATCTATGTGTTGCTATTGTCAGTGAAAGTTTTTAATACTGCATGTTCAGCCTAACTTTCCTCACCATTGCATCCTGGAGTAAAAGTTATACTCAATTTGATTTTTTTAAAAGTATCTGGTTCTTACTTCTACCAACTATTGGGAATTCTAAACCTCAAAGACTTATTCAGTACTTGGAGGTCATTTTTCACAAATGCTTACAAATGGATCCTATGGCTATTTTGTGACATCTGTCAGTTCCTCCTCTCTTATTTCACCCTAGATCCACTTTCTCCACGCCCACCTTTTTAAAAAAAATTAGAATGGGCCTGCCACTGCCTCACTATTCTTCCATATTTCCTCTCTCTTCTGACTATGGAAAAAAAACATAATTTTCCTGCTTTTTCCTCCTTGTTAACCTGTTAAATGCACAGATAAACATTTCACAATGAGTTACTATGGAAAATAGGATTAGATAAAACTAGCAAACATTGAGGAGATAAAACTTCACAAAAGTACTTTTTTAAGTATTGGGAAGTTATTCAAAACTTTTTCTAAAATGCAAATAGTTGAAAGTTTTCTTCAAAGCTCCTCCCTGTCTCTGTCAAAAACACAATTCCCCACAGCTGAAAGTTTTGTTGATTATTCATCAGTTAATAGGAAAACAAAATCATTCATTAAGTCCTTTACTGGTTTACTTTTCCTTTCATTTCAAAAGTAATCAATTCTTCTATTAGGACTACACAAAGTAGAAGGCACAGTGAAAATGGGTTAAGTCACTCAGAGTGAAGGGACTATTCTGCCACAAAGAAGGTGGACAAACATAAGCACCTCTGTTTCCCTTTTTGAAAAGTGAGGCAATTAACTCTGTGGTAGTTAAGACTCTTATCTAAAATTTCTAAGTTTCTTACTTACACACAGAAGGTGTTTAATAATAATCTGCTGAATTAAGGATTGTATTACTACACCAATAGATGGGGAAAGCACGTGAAAGCTGAGTTTTATAAACCTTCATCAACATTTGGTCTCTAATAAATTATTAAGTAGATTTTTAAAAAAATATATCAAAACATATAACAAGTAGATTCACAAAGAGTGAGAAAATCATGACAAAAGGCATCATGAAACACATTTCTACTCCAAGTTCTAGACAGCAGAAACTGTTTTTGAAAATGTAACTTAAAATCATGTAAAAGAATACATTTTAAAATTATGGGAAATAAGTCAATTCTAACTATTTTAGATGTTACAAAAGAATGACATTAGGCCAGTGGCAGAGGCTGACGCCACTGCCAGCACTTTGGGAGGCCGAGGCAGGTGGATCATGAGGTCAAGAAATCAAGACCATGCCGGCCAACATGGTAAAACCCCATCTCTACTAAAAATACAAAACTTAGCTGGGCATGGTGGTGTGCGCCTGTAATCCCAGCTACTCAGGAGACTGAGGCAGAAGAATGGCTTGAACCTGGGAAGCGGAGACTGCAGTAAGTGGAGATTGTGCCACTGCACTCCTGGCTGGCAAACAGAGTGAGACTCTATCTCAAAAAAAAGAACAACGTTAGTAGAAAATGAATGATATGTAACAGTAGGAGAGGTCTAACTTTTAAGATTTGTGAGAAGGCAGATATTCTTAATTGTGGAAAGGCAAGGAAATTCACAGCTTTACAGCCAAACATCAAGCATTCTTACAATCATTCAACAAATGTATTTGTTCTGGGTCCTGAGTGTTTAAAATATTTCACTGTGTTTTATCCCGAGGCTGTCGATTATAATCAACTGTCAGTTATTTGCCAATTATAAATCTCATCAATACTCCATGTAGGCTTAAATTTTAAATGGCAAAAAGAAAATAAGAAGCATTCTAAATCCTGGTAACAATTTAACATAAAGCAGTCAAAAAAATAAAGAATTGTTGCTACCACTCACTTTTCTTTTTTTTTTTTTTTCATGATCTGTGGTTTTCTTTTTAATTATCTTTAGTCTTGCGATCACACATAATTTTAAAATTTGTGTATATCTCCACTACTTTAATCCTTTTAAGTTGGCAAAAGCACCATTCCCAATCACAAATACACAGTTCTACAGATTTATGTTTCTGAATGGCTGTTTAAAGACAATCCTAAATTATAATTTAGTTTGACTTAGATTGTAAAGAATTCAGAGTGAAGTTGAACTTGCTACTATTTTAAAAGCATGTGACCTTATAGATTTGTAAAACGTGAGAAGTGTTGAATAATCTTTAATATTACACATAAACCATACTAAAATGCTTTTCAATAAGTAAAAGGAACCATTTTAAATACAGGGAATTATAATTAGATTGGCATCGTTAAGGCCAAAATTCTAGACATTGCTACCTTATTTATCTCCAACCCTTGCCTTTAAGAAGCAAATGAACACAAAACACAGGTGAATCTTGCTTGGTTCTGAGACAGTGAAGGAATTTCCCCAGTATTTAAATATATTCACATAACCAGCTATATAAATCTAAATATAAAACCAATCTCCAGTAAGTTTTAAGATGGCACTCACCATCTTTGCGAAAAGTTGAACATTACTAACAAAGTCTAATCATATCTTTAGAAGGGGTAAACAGTGATAGCATTTACTGAATTGGAATTACTATTAAAATTCAAAAACTGAACATATTCATTTAACCACAAGCCAGTCTTAGTTTTAAATCAGGACTGCCCAACAAAATATTCTGCCAGTCATTCATGATCTGAATTCTGGTGTATGAGATCTATTAAAGTATGGTACACATAAAAAAGTCA
>NW_012115489.1:3024752-3072060 GCF_000951035.1 Colobus angolensis palliatus | reverse complement strand
CCCTTTTCAACGGTGTGGCACTGGGAACACTTCATAATAAAAATCTTCTTGCCTTTCTCAACATCACCCATATTTAATTCTCTTTTTATTCGCTGACGCAACAAAGATTCCCGCTCCGAAGCAGGACGTCCCCACTCTCTCCCACTCACTTTTCATAATCAAACACTGAGTAGATCAAAAGTCACAAACTTTTTTCAACTGAAATCAACACCACCACCACAAAAATGTGTAGGTGAATCTGCCTTCCATTTAATGTGATCAGTAAAAGACAGAATTTTGGGACTTCAGGGCAAACATAATCTGGTGAAGGGGGGTAATTCTAGATGCCTATTATTCCTGTGTTGTAATATTTATCCTTATTGGGGAAATAATGGACAAGGTTTAGTGATTTACTAATGTCTCTCAGCAATAGGCAGACTAGCCAAAGGCATACAAAGTAGAATGGTAAGACGTCTCAAACAAGGGACCCTGAACATTCCATTATTGGGCACATTTCTGTGCACAGGTTTGTAGATGTGTGTAAGTCTTAAGTTCCTCTAACACTTCCCCCTCTATATTAGTTTGCTAGGGCTGCCACAACAAAGTGCCACAGACTGGGTAGCTTAAACAACAGTAATTTATTGTCTCACAGTACTGGGGGCTAGAAGTCCAAGTTCAAGGTGTCAGCAGGTTTGATTTCTGAAGCCTTTTTCCTTGTTTTGCTGATAGATGGATACTTTCTCACTATATCCTCACATGGTCTTTTTCTCTGTGGCTGTGCATCCCTGGTGTCTGTCTTCTTTTTTTTTTTGAAACAGAGTCTTGCTTTGTCGCCCAGGCTGGAGTGCAGTGGCCGGATCTCAGCTCACTGCAAGCTCCGCCTCCCGGGTTCATGTCATTCTCCTGCCTCAGCCTCCCGAGTAGCTGGGACTACAGGTGCCCGCCACCACGCCTGGCTAGTTTTTTGTATTTTTTAGTAGAGACGGAGTTTCACTGTGTTAGCCAGGATGGTCTCGATCTCCTGACCTCATGATCCGCCCGTCTCGGCCTCCCAAAGTGCTGGGATTACAGGCTTGAGCCACCACGCCCGGCCCTGTTTGTCTTCTTATAAGGATACCAGTCATATTGGATTAGGGTCCACATTCACAGCCTCACACTCTTTAAAGACCTTAACCCTAAATACAGCCAATTAAACCCATAACACCCTCTCCTCCCTGAAATGTTATGGCAACAACTCATAAAAATCACAGTGTATAACAAGAATAGTAGTGGGAAAATTAGAGGTGGCAGAAGTATCAAAAATCTTATTACATCAAAGATGTGAATATGACAATTAGCTGGATATGGAGGCGAAAGCAGTTGTAACAGATATGAACCAACCTGGAAATATAAATTCCTAAGTAGGTAATTAAAAAACCCTTCAAATAATGAAAGCATCTGATTCACTCACCAGTACCAATGGGCTGAGTTCTGTGCTGAGTTGGAACTGGCTTAGTACAAATTCTACACTATGGACTCAGATTATACCAGCACCATTTATGTTCTCACTTGGTACACTATTACAATTCAAATTAGAAAACAGTTCCTCATCAGATCATAGAAATTCACAAGTAGAAATTACTTCCTTTGGATAAGTAAGCATTTTTTATCTTCATTATCATCTGGTTTTCATTAACATTTACTTCCAAATAAAATGCAGTACGTTCTATTAATACTTCATCATTAATTTTCATTCCGGTAAACTTGAGAAAACCAAAAAGACTGCCATCTTGCCCTCTTCCTCTTCATTTCATTCCTACACTGGCCTCATCTCAGGTTTATGTTTTATACTGAAAACTCCTGGAATTAAAAAGGTAAAGCACTAGCATCTCCGACTCACACTCAGAAAAGATGTCCACAGTTTAACTTACTATACATGAGGCCAGAACAAAACAATGAGTGCTAGCTTGGCCTTCACTGGAATAGTTTTTCACAAATGCCATCTGACTCCTCCCTCCAACTGCATCTAAACCAATTCACAGTATGTGCTATTTACATGAATGTCTCGTACTGACCTAGTCAGAGCTCTCCATCCACTACAATACTAGCAACAGCCATAGCCTTGAAAACATTCATCATGTATATAAAGCAGTAAGTGCATAACACTGTGATGACACAGGAGGTGCTGAGATGAATAAACTTCTATCCAGAGGCTATCTACACCATGGTCATAGTATTCAAAATACACAGTTTCCAGTTGCCCAAAATGAGAGGCAGGAGGAGAGGATAGAAAGAATGAGAAAAAGAAGAAGATATTATTATTATGAATACAACAGAGCCTGCTAAAATGGTCCTAATTAAAAACCTAAATAGCCCTCAATGAAGTCTTCCAAGGGAGTGAAGAGTTTATAAAATGTGCAGTTGATGTTTCACTCTGTCATACTAACCAACAAGAAGAGAATAAGATAAAGCAATGAAAAGCAGAGTCACACTCTGATATATAAGATACTCTAAGAAATATAGAGCGAATTTTGCACAAAGGCCCTCACTGAACTAATTCCTGAATCAAAACAGTACTTCTTAATCCAAAATGAACTTTATAGTATTAGACCTACGAATTCTGATGATGCCTGATCAGATGCTAGTTGTTCTTAACAATCCATGCAGTTTTCCAGTATGAAGGAAAGTAACAAATATACCATGGTTATTCTTATTTCTTTCTGAAAGCTATTTAGCATATTTTATAGTGTCGTGATAAAATATTCATTTGACAATCACACTGAAGTATAATCAAAAGTATTAGCAATTTTACTTTGCTTATCCTGGTAATCCAGAGTTTGCTCAATAATAAAATTAAACCATTTAATAAAACCAATGATAAAATTAAAAGCTTTTTACCCTGATGACTTAGGATAAAAAAAAGAAAACCATGATTCTGGGTACTAATTGCCTATTTTAAACAATAGAAGCTTTTGATCTCCAAGGATAATATATGTACTCCTCCTAACCTTTTAGAGTAGATAGTGGCAATTATTTTTAAATATTACCAGCTCAATTCAAGTCATATTCTTTCTTGGACTGAGAAAGACCTGCAAGTACATTTTAATCAAACTACTATTCATCAGATTATATTTACAAGCCCACAGATCCCCTTCCTGTGCTCCTTTGTCTCTCCTTCCTACTTCCTATGTTTACATGTCCAGGTCTACTCACCTTTCCTTTATGGGAACACTCAACCCAGATGTAATACGAGTACACTTTCTTATATCATGGATATTCTCCCAAAATGTTTGCCGTATTCAGCATTTTCTTCCCAATGGCTTCTGCTTACTGCTAAAATTTCTTCTAGATTTATTAAATATACCTTTTCCAAAAAACATCTGAGAAACTAAACTTAAAAACAAAGCAAACTTTGAAAAACAATTCTGTATTCCCCGGGTTTGGATTTTAATTCAAATTTTTAGATGACCTTGGAGGTTCCATGAGGTTATTTATGGCTGTGGTTATAAAATCCAACTTCTGGAGAAATGGGAAACTTGGACATGAGGGCCAGATAACAGAAAATGAAGGAAACAGTCTTCATTTTAAGAGGCTAGTATCTCTGTTCCAAAGTCCAATAAAAGCATTACAAAAAGAATTTTAAAGTCCTCTAGAAAGGAAAAAAAAAATTTTTTTGTCAACATAAGATTGAAATTGTAAATAAAATACAAAATTCCTAAATAGAGCAGAATTTTGTTTTAAGTGAAAAACTATGGTTTACTACAGGAATGTAAGACTAGTTTAACATCAGAAAATATATTAATAAACTTCTGCACATTAACAGACCAAAAGAAATACAACAGCAAAATTACATCAAATATTAGGAAAAACCATTTGATGAAGTTCAACATCTATGATAAAATTAGAAATATAGGTTGAGTGTCCCTAATCCAAAAATCCAAAATCCTCCAAAATCTGTAACTTTCTGACTGCTTTATGAGGCATTATTTATTTCAGATTTTCAGTTTAGGGATACTCAACCAGTAATACAAATATTCCAAAATCTGAAAAAATCTGAAATCCAAAATACTTCTGGTTCCCAGCATTTCAGATAACATTTATTCAACCTGTAGAATGAAATTTCTTTATTTTAATAATGTCATGTACCAAATCCAACATACTTTAAGAAAAAAATACTTCAAAACAAAGCCATATATTAGGATTGGAAGAGAAGTGACGAAACTGCTTTTATTTGGTGACTATTTTCAATTTCATCTGCTCTCTTCAGCAAGAAGGAATATACCTATAGCTTACCTAAAAGAAATATCAGATTGCTAAGAAACCATGGGAACACAATAAAACCCAGTCCTACTTATACTGATGAGATCTTGGAGATGAATAAGATAATCCTCATCACAGTCAGACAATGTGGTAGCACCATCACTGTGATGCCCTACAAGAGAACTTCAAGGCAAAGGAAATTTGTCCTTCCAAAGGGGAGAATACTGCAACATGTTTCTATAAAGTAAGTTCTTGTATCCATTACTTACATGAAAGAGATCTGTAACTTCTGCCTTTATCTGTAAATCAATCATCATCACATTTGTGACAACCATTCATAAAGTGTACAAACCACTCAGTGGGTTCACATTCTGGCTCATGTTATCCCAGTAACACTTAGAATCATGTGTTCTTGGGAAAAATATAATCAGTTTCTTCATTTAGAATATGTAATAACATTACCGCCTACCCCACTGCTGTGAAGAAAACATAATATAAAGTGCTTCAGACATATAATGTGTATTGCACAGTGCTGGCGCATATTAAGTTTTCAATAAATGTTAGCTGTTATGAGCTAGTATCCCAATGTTACCTCACTGGAAAATGTTAAAACCTGTAAAGAGACCATTTCAATTGACTTTGACTTTTCAATAATATTATGGTACTTCTAGAGAGAAGCAAGAGTCAATTTTTTTAATTTTAATTTAATTTTAAAAATACAGTACAGATCTAGTACTCTTCAATGGCTTGGCTTGTCATTACTTTAAAATTTTAGCACTTTATATTTTAGCCCACAACACCTAGGAGGTTTTCTCTGACTCCTCTACATGCAGTAGACCCCTCTCTCCTATTCTTTATCCTTTTGCTTTAACTTTACTCTTAACACTTACTACTAGAGAAACAATCTTATTTATTACTAGCTGTACCTTATCTATCTCCCAGCACTCATCTACACTAGAATATAAGCCCTATGAAGGCGAAACTTAGATCACATAGTGAGCACACAATATCTGCTGAGTGAAATAGGCAACTGGGCTGATATTCCACAGCTTAACTTATAACTAATTACTACCCTCTGAGTAGAGAAAAAAAAAATCAACCAAACTGAATTTATTACTGGTAGATTTCTCTAAATGATTGTAAAGAATATATATAATAGGAGTCTACAATTAAAGATCCCTGATCCTCACACAGAACTATGGCTGAAGAAAGCCTGACTTGTGGCCAGGCGCAATGGCTCATGCCTGTAATCCCAGCACTTTGGGAGGCTGAGGTGGGCGGATCACCTGAGGTCAGGAGTTCGAGAGCAGCCTAGACTCTACTAAAAATACAAAAATTAGCCAGGCATGGTGGGGCGCCTATAATCCCAGCTACTCAGGAGGCTTAGGCAGGAGAATCGCTTGAACCCGGGAGGCGGAGGTTGCAGAGAGCCCAGACTGTGCCTCTGCAGTCCAGCCTGGGTGACAGAGACAGACTTTGTTTCAAAAAAAAAAGCCTGATTTGTACAGTATGGGGGGGAAAAACTGATATGCATTTTCAAAGATACAATATACTACTAAGTCAATGATTTGGACAGGGAACTAAAGAATTATCTTTTAAAGGAATAGGATAGTGCCGCAATAAACATATGTATGCATGTGTCTTTATAGCAGCATGATTAATAAGCCTTTGGGTATATACCCAGTAATGGGATGGCTGGGTCAAATGGTATTTCTAGTTCTAGATCCTTGAGGAATTGCCACACTGTCTTCCACAACAGTTGAACTACTTTACAGTCCCACCAACAGTGTAAAAGTGTTCCTATTTCTCCACATCCTCTCCAGCACCTGCTGTTTCCTGACATTTTAATGATCGCCATTTTAACTGGTGTGAGATGGTATCTCATTGTGGTTTTGATTTGCATTTCTCTGATGGCGAGTGATGATGAGCATTTTTTCATGTGTCTGTTGGCTGCATAAATGTCTTCTTTTGAGAAGTATGTTTATTGTGGCACTATTCACAACAGCAAAGACTTGGAACGAATCCAAATGTCCATCAATGACAGACTGGATTAAGAAAATGTGGCATATATACACCATGGAATACTATGCAGCCATAAAAAAGGATGAGTTCATGTCCTTTGTAGGGACATGGATGCAGCTGGAAACCATCATTCTCAGCAAACTATCCCAAGGACAGAACACCAAACACCATATGTTCTCACTCATAGGTGGGAATTGAATAATGAGAACACTTGGACACAGGAAGGGGAACATCACACACCAGGGCCTGTTGTGGGGTGGGAGGAGGGGGGAGGCATAGCATTAGGAGATATACCTAATGTAAATGATGAGTTAATGGGTGCAGCACACCAACATGGCACCTGTATATGTATGTAACAAACCTGTACATTGTGCACATGTACCCTAGAACTTAAAGTATAATAATAATTAAAAAAAAAAAACGGAATGGGATAAACTACATTTTATATCCAGTAAAAGATGTCACACCTGTGGAACTGTTGTTTAGAGGATTAATACAGTTAAATAGGTTTCCTTATACCCTATTCAAAACCTTTTAAAAATGGATCTTTAAGATGGCGAATAGGAGGCAGGACTAGCTTGCAGCTCCAGCTCAGAGAGGCAGAGCAGTGTGTAGACACTCACATCATGAACAGTGTTCATGAACAGTATTGCACAGAACTTCAGGCTGGTACTGGGGTGTGTCCGCAAAGAGTCCTGTGATATGATTCATCTTCAGGTCCTGCAGCCCTGGATAGCAGCACCAAGAACTTCCACAGGAACATACCAGGAAAGCCGAGAGAATCCATAGACCCTTTGAGGTAACTGGATCACCACTGCAGGCTCCCTGAGACACCAAAAAACTGTGAGTCTGCCTGCTTTCTCAACAGGGAGGTTCGTGGTCTGGGGCAAGTTCTCAGCCCTGGTCACCAGCTGCCTGGAAATAGACTCGATGCAGTTGAGGGGGCACGCCAGGAATGAGACTGGCCCTTAGGACTGGGGGCTGCGTGGGAGTGGAGAGAAGTCTGTGACTGCAAGCTTACCCCCCTTCCCTGGTGACCTGTATAACTCAGCAGAGGCAGCCATAATCTTCCTGGGAATACAACTCCATTGGACTAGGAACCACAACCGCATCCCCCACAGCAGCCACAGCAAGCCCCATGCCCAAGGAGAGGCTGAGCACAGACACACCTATGCCTTCCCCCACCTGCTGGTCTTTGTCTGCTCGCCCAGGTAACCAAAGACAAAGGTCATAATCTCTTGAAAGCTCTACGGCCCTGCCCACTGCCTGAAAAACCTGTACTTAACCAGGTATTCCTAGAATAAGGTGGCAGCGGTGGTAGCGGTGGTAGTGGTGGTGGTGGTGGTAGTGGTGGTGGTGGTGGTAGTGGTGGCTGTGGTTGTCATTGTTGTTGTTTTAAGTAGAGACAGGGATTCACCATGTTGGTCAGGCTAGTGTTGAACTCCTGACCTCAAGTGATAACACCCATCTCAGAGTCCCAAAGTGCTGGGATTACAAGAATAAGCCACTGTGCCCAGCCCTAGGGCAAGTCCACATCCTCTCTATAGGACCACAGGTGATGAACTCTTGAAAGCAACCTCCTGGCTGGAAGCCAACCAACACAAAATCAGTACACTAAACGAAAACACAACCAATGATGCTCACAGAGTCCACTTCACTCCCCTGCTACCTCTACCGGTTCAGGTGCAGATATCCAGGGCTGCAAGACCTGAAGATGAATCACATCACAGGACTCTTTGCGGATACACCCCAGTACCAGCCTGAAGCTCAGTAGCTCCACTGGACGGCTAGACTCAGAAGAACAAAAACAATCATTCCAGTTCAGCTCTCAGGGAGCCTCATTCCTAGGGGAAGTGGGAGAACACCACATCAAGGGCACATCCCGTGGGACACAAGAATCTGAACAGCAACCTTTGAATCCCAGATCTTCCCTCTGACAAAATTTACCCAAATGAGAAGGAACCAGAAAAACAACTCTGGTAATATGACAAAACAAGGGTCTTTAACACCCCCAAAAGATCATACCAGCTCACCAGCAATGGAGCTAAATGAAAATGAAATCTCTGAATTGCCAGAAAAAGAATTTAGAAGGTCGATTATTAAGAAAATCACGGAGTCACCAGAGAAAGGTGAATTTCAACTTAAAGAAATCAAAAACATGATACAGGATAGGAAAGGAAAATTCTTCAGTGAAATAGATAGCATAAGCAAAAACCAGTCACAACTTCTAGAAGTCAAGGACACACTTAGAGAAATGCAAAATGCAGCCGGGCGCAGTGGCTCAAGCCTGTAATCTTGACACAAATCCTCAGAACACACCAAAATAAAGCCTCCTTAAAGCATAAATCTCACAGGACCTGTATAACAAATAGCACAATGGGAAAAAAAAAAGGTATTCATGCAACAAATAGCATGATGAATAGAATAGTACCTCACATCTCAATAATAACATTGAATGTAAATGGCCTAACCGCTCCACTTAAAGGTACAGAATGGCAGAATGGATAAGAATTCAACAACCAAGTTTCTGCTGTCTTCAGGAGACTCACCTAACACGTAAGGACTCAACATAAATTTAAGGTAAAGGGGTAAAAAGGCATTCCATGGAAATGGATGCCAAAAGCAAGCAAGAGTAACTATTCTTAAATCAGACCAAAAAAAAAAAAAAGAAAAAAAAAAAAACTTTAAAGCAACAGCAGCTTAAAAAGACAAAGAAGGACATTATATAATGATAAAAAGACTAATCCAACAGGGAAAAATCACAATTCTAAATGTACACATACATCTAACACTGGAGCTCCCAAATTTATAAAACAATTCTACTAGGCCTAAGAAATGAGATAGATGGCAACACAATAATAGTGGGGGACTTCAATACTCCACTGACAGCACTAGTCATCAAGGCAGAAAGACAACAAAGAAATAATGAACTTAAACTATACTCTACAAGAAATGGATTTAGATATTTACAGAACATTCTACCCAACAAATGCAGAATATATTCTATTTGTCAGTACATGGAACATTCTCCAAGACAGACCATATGATATGCCACAAAACAAGTCTCAACAAATTTAAGAAAATCGAAATTATATCGAGTACTCTCTCAGACCACAGTGGAATAAAATTGGAAATCAATTCCAAAAGGAACCTGAAAACCATGCAAATACATGAAAATGAATAACCTACTCCTGAATGATCCCTGGGTCAACAACGAAATCAAGATGAAAATTCAAAATTTCTTTGAACTGAACAATAGTGACACAACCTATCAAAACCTCTGGGATACAGCAAAAGCAGTGCTAAGAGGAAAGTTCATAGCATTAAATGCCTACATCAAAAAGTCTGAAAGAGCACAAACAGACAATCTCAGGTCATGCCTCATGGAATTGGAGAAATAAGAACAATCCAAACCCAGCAGAAGAAATAATGAAGATCAGAGCATAACTCAATGAAACTGAAATGAAAAAAAAAAATACAAAAGATAAATGAAACAAAAAGCTAGTTTTTTGAAAAGATAAATAAAATTGACAGACCATGAGCAAGACTAACAAGGAAGAGAGAAAATCCAAATAAGCACAATTAGAAATAAAACAGGAGATATTACTACTGATACCACAAAAATACAAAAGATTATTCAAGGTTACTATGAACACCTTTATGCACATGAACTAGAAAACCTAGAGGAGATGGATAAATTCCTCGAAATATACAATGCTCCCAGATTAAAGATAAAAAAAATTCTGAACAGACCAATAATAAGCAGCGAGACTGAGGTGCTAATAAAAAAAAAAAAAATGCCAACAGAAAAAAGTCTAGCACAGAAGAATCCACAGCTAAATTCTATCAGACATTCAAAGAACTGGTACCAATACCATTGACACTGTTCCACAGGATAGCGAAAGAGGGAATCTTCCCTAAATCATTCTATGAAGCCAGTATTACCCTAATACCCAAAACAGGGAAGGACATAACAAAAAAAGAAAACTACAGACCAATATCCCCGAGATGCAAAAATCCTAAACAAAATACTAGTGAACTGAATTCAACAGCATATCAAAAAGATAATCCACCATGATCAAGTGGGTTTCATTCCAGGGATGGTTTAACATCCGCAAGTCAATAAATGTGATACATCACATAAACAGAATTAAAAACAAAAATCACATGATCGTCTGAAGAGACGCAGAAAAAGCATTTGACAAAACACAACATCCTTTTATGATTAAAACCCTCAGAGGCCGGGCGCGGTGGCTCAAGCCTGTAATCCCAGCACTTTGGGAGGCCGAGACGGGCGGATCACGAGGTCAGGAGATCGAGACCATCCTGGCTAACATGGTGAAACCCCATCTCTACTAAAAAATACAAAAAACTAGCCGGGCAAGGTGGCAGGCACCTGTAGTCCCAGCTACTCAGGAGGCTGAGGCAGGAGAATGGCGTAAACCCAGGAGGCGGAGCTTGCAGTGAGCTGAGATCCGGCCACTGCACTCCAGTCTGGGCGACAGAGCGAGACTCCGTCTCAAAAAAAAAAAAAAAACCCTCAGAAAAACTGGCATAGAAGGGACATACATTAACATAAAAAAAGCCATCTATGACAATCCCACAGCTAACATTATAATGAATGGGGAAAAGTTGAAAGCATTACTCCAAGAATTGAAACAAGACAAGGATTCCCACTTTCCCCACTTCTATTCAACATAGTACTGGAAGTCCTAACCAGAGCAATCAGACAAGAGAAAGAAATCAGAGGCATCCAAATTCGTAAAGAGGAAGTCAAACTGTCACTGTTTGCTGATGATATCATCACATACCTAGAAAACCCTAAAGACTCATCCAAAAAGCTCATAGAACTGGTAAATGAATTCAGCGAAGTTTCAGGATACAAAATTAATGTACACACATCAGTAGCTCTGCTATACACCAACAGCAACCACACTCAGAATCAAATCAAGAACTCAACCACTTGCACAATAGCTGCAAAAAAAAAAAAAAAAAAAAAACTTAGGAATTTACCTAACCAAGGACATGAAAGATCTCTACAAGGAAAATTACAAAACACTACTGAAAAAAACTTAGATGACACAAATTGAAATACATTCCATGCTCATGGATGCGTAGAATCAATGTTGTACAAATGACCATACTGCCAAAAGCAATCTATAAATTCAATGCAATTCTCAACAAAATACCACCTCATTCTTTACAGAACTAGAAAAAACAACCCTAAAATTCATAAGGAACCAAAAAAGAGTCCACATAGCCAACGCAAGACTAAGCAAAAAGAATAAATCTAGAGGCGTCACATTATCTGACTTCAAAGTATACTATAAGGCCATAGTCACCAAAACAGTGTGGTACTAGTATAAAAATAGGCACACAGACCATGGAACAGAATACAGAACCCAGAAATAAAATCAAATACTTACAGCCAACTGATCTTTGACAAAGCAAACAAAAACATAAAGTGGGGAAAAGACACCCTATTCAATAAATGGTGCTGGGATAATTGGCAAGCCACACATGGAAGAATGAAAGTGGATCCTCGTCTCACATCTTACACAAAAATCAACTCAAAATGGATCAAATACTTAAATCTAAGACCTGAAACTGTAAAGAGTCTAGAACATAAAAAAAAAAAACCCTTCTAGACATTGGCTTAGGCAAAGACTTCATAACCAAGAACCCAAAAGCAAATACAACAGAATGAAGATAAATAATTGGGACTTAATTAAACTAAAAACCTTCTGCACAGCAAAAGAAATAATCAGCAGAGTTAACAGACAACCCACAGAGTGGGAGAAAATCTTTATCATCTATGCATCCGACAAAGGACTAATATCTAGAATCTACAATGAAGTCAAATACATCAGCAAGAAAAAAAATCCATCAAAAAGTAGACTAAAAAGATTAATAGACAATTCTTTCTTTTTTTTGAGACAGAGTCTCGCTCTGTCACCTAGGCTGGAGTGCAGTGGCATCATCTTGGCTCACTGCAACCTCCGCCTCCTAGGTTCAAGCGATTCTCCTACCTCAGCCTCACAGGTAGCTGGGACTATAGGCACGTGCCAATATGCCTGGCTAATTTTTTGTATTTTTTGTAGAGACAGCATTTCACCGTGTTAGGTAGGATGGTCTCAATCTCCTGATCTCATGATCCGCCCGTCTCAGCCTCCCAAAATGCTGGGATTACAGCCGTGAGCCAACATGCCCGGCCAGAATAGACAATTCTTAAAAGAAGATATACAAATGGCCAAAAACCATATGGAAAAATGCTCAACATCACTAATGATCAGGGAAATGCAAATCAAAACCACAATGCGATACCACTTCACTCCTGCAATAATGGCCATAAAAAAAAAATCAAAAAATAATAGATGTTGGCAGGGATGCACTGAAAATGCAACGCTTACAATCTTCACATTGCTGGTGAGAATGTAAACTAGCACAACCAAAGTGTGAAGATTACTTAAAGAACTAAAAGTAGATCTACCATTTGATCCAGCAATCCCACTGCTAGGTGTCTACCCAGAGGAAAAGAAGTCATTATACAAAAAAGATACTTGAACACGCATGTTTATAGAGTCACAATTTGCAATTGCAAAAACATGGAACCAGCCCAAATGCCCATCAATCAACAAGTGGATAAAGAACATGTGGTGGGGTGTGTGTGTGTGTATAGGTGTATATATATGTGTGTGTATAGGTATATATATACACACACACACATATATATACACACACATACATATATACACCATGGAATACTACTCAGCTGCAAAAAGGAACAAAATAATTGCATTCGTAGCAACCTGGATGGAAGTGGAGACTATTATTCTAAGTGAAGTAACTCAGGAATGGAAAACCAAACATCATATGTTCTCACTCACATGTGGGAGCTAAGCAACGAGAACACAAAGGCATAAGAATGATACACTGGACTTTGAGGACTTGGGGGAAAGGGTGGTAAGTAGCGAGAAGACTACCCACTGGGTACACTATAAACTGGTCAAATGATGGGTGCACCAAAATCTTAGAAATAATCACTGAAGAACTTATTCATGTAACCAAATACCACCTATTCCCCAAAAACCTACTGAAATAAAAAATTTTAAAAACTTACTTTTAAAAACTTTTAAATGTTTGTTGTGTATCACTGGTCTTAGAATATAAGATTCAAAGCTTCTCAAATTTATTTGACCACAGAATGCCTTTTGTCAGACTTCTGATTTACATAGCCTGGAAATCAATTTGGGAAAGGCTACTGTAGTGCTCATAAAAGTTAAAACATTATCAACTATGAGAGCCCACCATTCATACTGATCCATTAATAGTTTTGAGAACAATGTTTTTTTCACAACTGCTCTATTCAACTTAAGTTTTAACCAGAATAGCCCAAGTCCTCTGTGGTCCTGTAGTGTATTTGTTTTCTTCTAACATTAATATCAATTATTCATTTTCTTATCTTAAGACACTATACAAAGTATCTGCTGCATAAGTCTCTAAGTAGTTGTGGGCATCGCTGTCTTGTTTCCTATTTAAATGCAAGTAGCTTCAGTACTCCAATATTTAATACAATATTACTTTAAATTTTAGTCACTAATTTTTATCAGATTTGGGTAATTTCTTCCTATCTGCATCTTACTTAGAACTTTTACTGGGAAAGATTAAATTTTATCAAATGTCCACTTTTATCAGATTTAGGTAATTCCTTCCTATCTGCATTTTACTTAGAACTTTTACTGGGAAAGACTAAATTTTATCAAATGAATCACATGATTTTCACCTTTCATTTGTTCAGTAATGAAGTATACTGAAATATCCTGGTGGTAAAATATCCTTATATCCTAGAATAAACCTTACCTAGTCATGCTATATTATTAATTTAGATTGCTGATGAAGTTCATTCCCTAACACTGAAATAAGAAACGTAACTTTAAACAAACATACCTTAACTATTTGGAAAGGTAATTATGCAGCTAAAAAGACTAAGGTAGGAAAAGAAATTAACACTACATAATCTGATTTACCAGAAATTTTAATCAAATGTATTTATTTTATTTTAGTCACATTCTTATTTGTATAGATTGACAAATTTCCGTTTCTTTTAGATCAAGTTAATTTTTTGATTCCCCTATGAAAGTGAAATTATGTCATCTGTCTTCTAAAGATATATTTCAGAAAACATAAAGAATATGAACAGCAACTGTGAATGTTATTAAGGCAAATTTAAGTATTAAAAAGTTGAAAGATGAAAAACAAAACAACCTAAGAATAAAAAAGTTCTTTCTTAATTAATGATTCACCTAAATAATACCACCTATATGTTTTTAACTTACAAGATTTTTTATTGTAATTTTCTCTGTAATCATACAACGTACATTCTTGTGAACTACTTTTAATACAATAATGAATCATACAATATAACAATACAGGGAAAAGTTGCTCAAATATTTCCTATAATATTCTTGAGTCATGGATGAGCAGATATAAATGCAAAAGAATCTTAACCATTTAATCACTGGCAAGGATGTTGAGAAAAAGGGAACCCTCATACACTGTTGGTGAAAATGTGAATTAGTAAAACCATTATGAACAGTTTGGAGTTTCCTCAAAAACCTAAAAACAGAGCTACCATATGATTTAGCGAACCCACTGCTAGGTATATATCCAAAACAAAGAAAATCAGTACATCAAAATGATATGTGTGCTCCTATGTTGGTTGCAGCACTGTTTGCAATAGCCAAAATTTGGAAGCAAACTAAGCATCTATCAACAGATGAATGGATAAAGAAAATGTGGTACATACATGCAATGGAGTACTATTCAGCCATGAAAAAAGAATGAGATCCAGTAACTTACAACAACATTAATGGAGCTGGAGATCATTACATTAAATGAAATAAGCCAGACATGCAGACAACCATTGCATGTTCTCACTTATTTGTGAGATCCAAAAATCAAAACAGTGGAGCTCATGAACAGAGAGAGAAGAAGGATGGTTACCAGAGGCTGGAGAGGGTAGCAAGGTATGGGAATGAGGTAAGGATGGTTAATGGGTAAAAAAAAAAAAAAAAAAAAAAAGAAAATATATACATATATCTATATACGTGTGTGTGTGTATATATATCCATATGTGTGTGTGTGTATATATATATATCATGAATATGGCCTAATATTTGATAGCACAACAAAGTGACTACAGTCAACAATAATATAACTGTACATTTTAAAATAACTAAAAGAGACCAGGCACAGTGGCTCATGTCTATAATCCCAGAACTTTGCGAGGCCAAAGTGGGTGGATCACCTGAGTTCAGGAGTTCGTGACCAGCCTGCACAACATGGTAAAACCCCATCTCTACTAAAAACATAAAAATTAGCTGGGCATGGTGGCAAGCACCTGTAATCCCAGCTACTTAAGAAGCTAAGGCAGGAGAATCACTTGAACCCAGGAGGTGGAGGTTGCAGTGAGCCAAGATCATGGCACTCTAGCCAGGGCGACAAGAGTGAAACTCCATGTCAAAAAAATAACATAACATAACATAACATAACATAACATAACATAACATAACATAACATAACAAAATAAAATAACTAAAAGAGTTTAATTGGATTGTTCGTAACACAAAGGATAAATGCTTGAGAAGATGGATACCCATTTTACATGATGCGATTATTATGCATTGCATGGCTGTATCAAAATATCTCACATACCCCATAAATACATATACCTACTGTGTACTCACAAACATTAAAATTAAAAAATGTTAAGGTCTGGTGTCGTAGCTCATGCCTACAATCCCAGCACTTTGGGAGGCCGAGGCAGGTAGATGACCTGAGGTCAGGAGTTTGAGACCAGCCTGGCCAACATGGTGAAACCCCATCTCTACTAAAAATACAGAATTAGCCTGGTGTGGTGGTGCACGCCTGTAATTCCAGCTACTTGGGAGGCTGAGGTAGAAGAATCATTTGAAACTAGGAGATGGAGGTTGTAGTGAGCTGAGATCACGCCATTGCACTCCAGCCTAAGCAACAAGAGCAAAACTCCATCTCAAAAAATAATAATAATATTTAATAACTGAGAAAATTTAATTAATTTGCTTCAATGTGATGCTGGTATATATGAACTGAAATTACACCAAATTTAATCAATTTCCTTGGTTATTCCTTTCAAAATCAATCTGAGCCAATAAGCTTATGTTAGCTATTAGACTCAGATGGAAATAAGTCTTTATTATAAAAAGTAATAATTAGTCACAACTTCAAAGCCCTTTGAGTACACTTAATAGTATCAATCTGATCCAACCTTAATAAACTCTACAGGAATTTATACCACTCTCGCTTTCACAGTGTCCATTTTTGTTTAATCAACTACTACACTATCAGATAAAATCAAAGTAAAGAACAAGAATATATAGGCTGGGTGCAGTGGTTCACGCCTGTAATCTCAGCACTTTCGGAGGCTGAGGCAGGCAGATCATTTGAGGTCAGGAGTTCGAGACCAATCTGACCAATATGGTGAAACCCCATCTCTACTAAAATACAAAAATTAGCCAGGTGTGGTGGTGGGCATCTGTAATCTCAGCTACTTGAGAGGCTGAGGCAGGAGAATCACTTGAACCCAGGAGGTGGAGGTTGCAGTGAGCCAAGACTGTACCACTGCACTCCAGCCTGGGCAACAGGGCAAGACTCCCTCTAAAAAAAAGAATATATAACGTCAGAATTCCTAATATTCCACTTACTACTTTACTGCCAAGATTGTAACAATACAAATGTTAAATACCTAAAGATATGAATGTATTAGATCAATTATCAACAATACTCACGCATCATTTGAGCAAGTCATAAATTCTCCCTTTATTTTGGGATGCCATGAGCCAGTATGAAGCATTGCTGTATGACCCTTAAAAATAAAGACAAAGGGGAAAAAAAAGATGTTTTAGAAAGGTAAAAAATAAACTGACTAGAAACTGACATGTCATTTCTAAATGTAAAAATTTTTAGTTCCCCCAAAAGTGTACCATTTTAATTATAAATCTATATTATTTTATCCCAATTTTCTCTCATAACATGCTTTGTTTATTTTGCTTTAGCTCTTTGTGTACCACCCTGTGCCCACCTCAGGAATTAACTCAGTGCTTGTATGTAACAGGTGCTTAATAAAGTGGGAAATGGAGAGGAAAATGACATCCTTTCTTTAGGGGAAAAAAAAAAGAAAGGTAAAGCCATAATAAGAAAGACAGGTCCTTCTTCAAAGATCGTAACTCCTTTCTTCAGTGGAAGACAATCAAGAATAGAAAGTATTTACAAATAAGCAAGGTGAAGGCAAGAGATTGGGAGGAAAATGCGTATTTCCTAAAAATGTGTCAACAACCTTGATTCTACAATGTCTCTGTAAAAATATGTATGTGAGAAAAGGAAGAATATATTTTAAGTGATTGGGGAAAATTAGCCCCGCTAAGTATAGAGAATATAAAAATACTATAATTAAAACAATGTGATGCTGGTGTATATAAACTGACATATACACCAAATCAACTAGAGTACACAGCAAACATAAACACACACATATACACAAATGCCTAATTCCCTTAGGCAGCAAACTCAGCTAGAGTGGTCTCATACAGCAAGTCAGATTCATGTGGGACAGAAAAGAGCCTGGTCCTTTTTAGTATAATAACTGCAGTATCTCTTACTCTGACACACTTCAAAATAAAACTATGATTAAAGAAGTAAAATGTACATGTTTAAATGACTTACAAGAAAAATAACAGTAACTCTCTGGAAAGATACATGGGCCTGGAGATCATCTTCAGCCAAAGTTGTCTACAATGCCTCAAACAGTATCTGGCCAAGGCCTGCCATTCTGTTTATGTTTACAGAATACAAATGAGGGGAGGTGGAGACTCTTAGCCATGTTGGAGGCATGAATTGAACCAATACCTGGAAGGACTAGATGGCAAGTCTGAGATCTCATTTTCCACCCCTGAACTCAACGCTTGCACATCCAACTATCTACTTGACATTTCTATCTGTTTATCATAGGCATCTGGAACATAATAGGTACAAGGGAAAATCTTGATTCTTTCTGTCCACTTTATTTTCTATCAGTTTCTTTCCTAGTAGTTCAAGCTAAAAACGTGGGAGTTGTTCTTAAATATTCCCATAACCATAGCCCTAAAACCTTCTATCTACACAGATTCATTTCACCAGCTATTCCTGTCAATTCTGTCCAAAGTATATTCTATTTCTATTTACTTTCTAAAATCTATTCACTTTTCTCTTTTTCATCACTATCACTTATTCTCTCACAACATTCATGCTTCTACATCAGTTAATAGGTACTGTAACAGGTTTGTTATTAATCTCTCTGCTTTTTCGTTTTTTTTTTTTTGTTTTCTTGAGACAGGGTCTCACTCTGTCACCCAAGCTGGGGTGCAGTGGTGTGTTCACAGCTTACTGTAGCCTTGGTCTCCTGGGCTCAAGTGATCCTCCTGTCTCAGCCTCCCAAGTGACTGGGATTATAGCAATGAGCCACCATGCCTGGCTAATTTTTGTATTTTTTGTAGAGACAGGGTCTCACCATGTTGCCCGGGCTGGTTTTAAACTCCTGGGATCAAGTGATCCACTCGCCTCGCCTCCCAAAGTGCTGGGATTATAGGAGTGAGCCACTGCACTCACCTCTGCTTTCATTTTACTTCATGCGCTCTACATAGCAATCAGCATAATCCTTTAAAAATATAGTTCTAATGCAGGAACAGAACACCAAACACCGCATGTTCTCATTTTTAAGTGGGAGCTGAAGGATGAGAAGATGAGAACACATGGACACATTGTCAGAGGAACAACACGAACTGGGGCCTCTCGGGGATGCAGGGTGGAGGGAGGGAGAACATCAGAAGAACAGCTAATGGATGCTGGGGTTAATACCTAGGTGACGGGTTGATCTGTGCAGCAAATCACCATGGCACACATTTACCTATATAACAAACCTGCATATCCTGCACATGTACGCTAGAACTTAAAAGTTAATGGAAAGAAAACACGTGTGTGTGTGTGTAGTTCTAAATATGCCATAATGTCGGCACAGTGGCTCATAACTATAATCCCAGCACTTTGGGAGGCTGAGGCAGAACAATCACTTGAGGTACACAGTTTGAGATCAGCCTGGGCAACAGAGTGAGATCCTGTCTCAACAAAAAATAAAAATAAAAACTTAGCTGAGTGTAGGGTAGACATCTATAGTTTCAGCTATTAGGGGACTAAAGTGGGAGGATCACTCGAACCCAAGAGTTGGAGGTTACAGTGAGCTATAACTGCACCAGTGTACTCCAGCCTAGGTGACAGGGTCAGACACCATCTCAAAATAAATAAACTGATCAATTTAATTAAATTAAAATGTCACTTCACTGCATATAACCTTTTGCTGGCTTTATAACCTCTTACACAGTGTGATGGTTAATACTGAGTGTCAACTTGATTGAAGGATACAAAGTATTGATCCTCAGTGTGTCTGTGGGGGTGCTGCCAACAGAGATCAACATTTGAGTCAGTGGGCTGGGAAAGGCAGACCCACCCTTAATCTGGGTGGGCACAATCTAATCAGCTGCCAGTTTGGTTAGAATATAAGCAGGCAGAAAAATGTGACATGAGAGACTGGCCTAGCCTCCCAGCCTACATCTTTCTGCCATGCTGGATGCTTCCTGCCCCCGAACATCAGACTCCAAGTTCTTCAGCTTTGGCACACAGACTAGCTTCCTTGCTCCTCAGCATGCAGATGGCCTATTGCGGAACTTTGCAATCATGCCAGTTAATACTTGATAAACTTCTCTATATGTATATTCCATTAGTTCTGTCCCTCTAGGGAACTCTAACATACACAGTCCACAACGAATTTTATTTTCTGGCTCCACATTCCTTGCAACTTCACTTATTTTGTGTTCCCTCATGACCAACACGTACCAGCCACTTCCTTCCTTTCAGTTCCTCCAATATGCTCAGCTCTGCTCCATATCAGGGCCTTCTTATATGCTTTCCCATATGCTGGAAAGCTCTTTTTTCCACTTTCCCATGACTGGCTCCTTCTCATTATTTCAATCTCAGTTTATATGCCACTTGCTCAAATAAGTATTCCCTGGTCCTCTATGTAGGTAAACATGGCCCATGAGATTGTTCTTTACCTTAGTACCTGTGCGTTTCCTTAATAATAGCTATCATAGTTTGTGGTTCTTTATTCATTTTTTGACTTTTGGAACAGTGTTAGCATTTTACATATTCACACAAAAAAATGAGGATGGGACAACCAAAAGCTGAATATAAACAGGAACAAATCAACCTTACATTTAAAATGAATAAATAACACATATACTGAAAGAATAAACAGAAGGTAATATCCCAGAAAACTATCTACCCTATAAGTGGGTTGATGGCCCCCAAAAAGATATGTCCATATTCTAATCCTAAGAACATGTAAACATGACCTTATTTTCGGAAAGGGTATTTGCAGATATAATTAAGAATCTCGGCTGGGTGCGGTGCCTCATGCCAGTAATCCCAGCTCTTTGGGAGGCCAAGATAGGCAGACTGCTTGAGCTCAGGAGTTCGAGACCAGCCTGGGCAACATGACAAAACCCCATCTCTACAAAAAAAAAAAAAGAAAAAAAATTTATCCAGGCATGGTGGCACACAATGGTAGTCACAGCTACTCAAAAGGCTATCACAGCTACTCGAAAGGCTGAGAGGGGAGGTTCTCTTGGGCCAAAGAGGTTGAGGCTGCAGTGAGCCATTATCATACCACTGCACTTCAGCATGAGCAAGACAGCAAGACCCTGTCTCAAAAACAGAAACAAAAAAATCTAGATGTGATTCTGTGCAGGCTCTAAATCCAATGTCCTTATAAGAGACAGAAGATAGAGATAAATCCAAATGTCCTTATAAGAGATAGAAGACAACTGGGCATGGTGGCTCACACCTGTAATCTCAACACTTTGGGAGGCCAAGGCAGGCAGATCACTTGAGCTCAGTTAGAGACCAGCCTAGGCAACATGGCTAAACCCCATCTCTACAAAAAACACAAAAATTAGCCAGGTGTGGTGGCAGGTGCCTGTAGTCCCAGTTATTTGTGAGGCTGAGGTGGAGGATGGCTTGAGCCCAGGAGATGGAGACTGCAGTGAGCCGAGATCACTCCACTACACACCAGTCTGGGCAACACAGTGAGACCCTGTCTCAAGTAAAAAAAAATTAAAATAAAATTTAAAAAAAAGAGAAGAGAAGACACAAAGAGAAGGCTATGTAAAGACAGAGACAGAGAATGGAGTTATGTAGCCACAAGCCAAGGAATACCCCAAGTTACCAGAAGCTGAAACGGGCAAGAAAGGTCATTCTTGCCTACAGCCATTGGAAAGACCATGATCTTGCCAACACCTTGATTTTGGCCTTCTGGCCTCTGTAATAGTAAAAGAATAAATTTCTGTTGTTTTAAACCACCAAGTTTGTAGTAATTAGTTAAAATAGCCCTAGGAACCTAGTACATATTCTCAGTCTAAGACCAAAAGAACTGTAAATAAATATTGAATTCTAATTAATACTTTTGTTTCTTTTTTGCAGTGGTATACATTAGCAATTCTGAAACTGCCTCTAATATAATGAAGAACTAAGCCAAGAAGGAAATGTATTGGGGATAATTGGAGTAAGGGTTAGCCCTGTTGGAGAAGATAGTTACAAAAGTGAAAAGTGGGAAGACTAGAACAAACTCTCTGATGTTAAATAGAAATTAGGGGGTAACAATGTGAACTCATGATTTTTACTAGGTAGATAAAATTGTTATATATGTATATATGTGTTAGTTATTCTCTAGTTCTGTATGTTAAGAATGTCTAGAAGTAATATACTCCAGCAAAACTAACACAGAGATCCTGGTCTCTAACAATCACCTCCTCCTAAAAGGAACCAGGTCTTCTTGCAAAAATTATTGATTACAGAGATGGAATAGGAAAGGAGCAAGATGAACGTGGAACATTTTGTTGTATTAAAAAAAAAAAAAGTACTACAAAGATGATGGACACATGTTAAAAGGATAAAGCACATGTTGAAGAGCCTTCTGCTGGCTAAATCTGCAATAGTTAGGGCATCAAGATAAATAATGATAGTAACGAATTATAAACCATTGACTAAGACAAGAACCATTGAGTGTATACTAATATAATAAATATACAAACAAAGAAAGCTCTTCCTTTTAGTAGAATGCTACTGATAAACATAAAATGAATGATAGAGTTAAAAGATCAGCATTTTGCAATCAGTAATAACTGATTCAGGAAAGAATCAATAGATGCTAAAACTGTGGAGGAAAGTTTGAAAATGATTATTTACAAAGTCTCAAAATCTCCCTGCAAATTACTTAATAATTGCAATGAGAACACAGTAACTTTATAGTGGAAAAACCTGGTAGACACCACCTTAAACAAGTGATCTAGGTTAACATCACCAACGCAAGGACAAACTGAAACTGACATCACATACTTCCTGGTATGAGGAAGAAATGAGGACACAATATCATTTCTGTCACAGTCCTTCTAAAAGTGCATAACCTGATTCAAACTATGAGGTAAAATCAAATTCTACATTTTATCAAATCACTGACCTGCAGTCCTCATAAAATGTCAAGGAAAAATAAAGACCAAATAATGCAGAGAAGCCATTACCAATTAAAGGAGACAACAGATACGATGATTATACACAATGTGTGATCTTGATCAGAGCCTGCAACTGGTGAAAAAATCATTAGAGAGACTGTTGAGATAATCAGTGAAGCATGAATATGGAAAGTGATTTAGATAATAGTATTTTATCAGTGTTAAATTCATGGCTATCCACCAGGCATGGTAACTTGTGCCTGGTAGTCCCAGCTACTAGGGAGGCTGAGGCAGAAGGACTGCTTGAGCCCAGGGATTCTAATCCAGCCTGGGCATCAAAGCAAGACCCTGTCTCTTAAAAAGAAAATTATGACTATGTATGAAAATGTAATGCTATTAGGGAAACCTCACTGAAGAATTTAGGAGTAAAAGAGCATGACATTTACAACTTACTTTCAAAAGTTGAAAATTAAACACACATATATGTGATTTATATGTATATGTATATGCATATACATATATATATATATGAGAGTGTATATACAGGCGGGATAGGAAGGTGGGTTAGTCTGTATTAGTTGAGGGAGGAATGGTGGAGGGAAAAGGAAGGAAGGGGTAAGGTGAAAATAAAGCAATGAGACAAAATGTTAGCAATTGGTAAACCTGAAAAAGAAGTATAAAGAAGCTTTATACCCCTTTTAACTTACAGCTATTCTGTAAGTTTAAAATTATACCAAAATAAATAATTTTCTTAAGATTTTTTTGAGGAGGGGTTTGTTTGTTTACAGATGAGAGTCTCACTTTGTTGCTGAGGCTCAAGTGCAGTGGTGCGACCACCACAGCTCACTGCAGCCTCAACCTCCTGAATTCAAGAGATCCACCCACCTCAGCCTCCCAAGTAGCTGGGACTACAAGGCAAGCATCACTACACCCAGCTGATTTTTTATTTGTTGTAGAGATGTGGTTTCTGCTATGCTGCACAGGCTAGACACTAAATGCTTTTTAAAAAATATTCTGGCTGCTCAGTGAAGGCCTGTTTAAACAAACAAACAAAAAGATCCATAGGGCTGCTCAGTGAAGGAAAGCCTGTTGAAAAAAGAAAAAAAAAAAAGAATCTATAGGTCCAACTGGGAAGATGTTAATATGAGTCATGCAAAGATCGACAGTAACTTTGACTAGGCAGCAGCACTAAGTGTTGACAAGTGAGTACCCATTCCTTACAAGTGCACACAAAATATGCACTAAAATCATACTCTAAGTCACGAAACACACTTCATCAGATATTTCAAAAATTAAAATTATTCAAAATATGTTTCCAAGGGCTGGGTGTGATGGCTCATGCCTAGGGATGTACTTTGGGAGGCTGCCAAGGTGGGAGGGTCACTTGAGGCCAGAAATTTTTTGTTGTTTTTAATTTTTTTTAAAGTATGTTTCTAGATCATAAGAGAATTAAATTAGAAGCCAATAAGAAAAAAGTCTCAAATATTTGTATATTTAAACATCACACTAATAACCCATAGGTCAAAAAGGTAATCCCAAGTGAACCGAATAAAAATGAAAATACAACATCTCAACGTTGTAGGACACAGTTAAAGAAATGCTTAGAGCATTTCTATTAGAAAATAAGAAAAGTCTCAAATTAATAATTAAAGCATCCATCTTAAAACATTAGAAAAAGAAGGCAAGTAGAAGGAAATAAATCAATAAAGTTGATAAACTTTTAGCCAGAACAAGAAAAGGAAAGAGAGAAGACACAAATAACCAACCAATTCAGGGAAAATTAGGAGATATATCACTACTGACCCCAAAGAAATATTACTATTATAATAATCTTATGCACATAAATTTGGTAACTTAGAGGAAGGAATAATTCGAATAGTCCTATATCCACTAAATATACTGAATTCATAGTTAAAAGCTTTCAAAAACAGAAAAGAAAACCCCAGCCCAGTTTGCTATACTGGCAAACGCTACCAAACATTTAAGGAAGACATAACACCACTTTTTCACAACAGTTTCCCCAAAAGAGAATTGGACGGTACACTTCCAAATTCATTTTACGAAGCTAGAATTACTCTGATACTAAAATCAAGTACAATATGACATAAGAAAGCTACAAAACAACATCCCTCATCAACACAAAAGCTAAGATCTTTAAAAAAATATTAAACTAGTATGTAAAAGGAATAGTACATTGCAACCAAGAAAGCTTTGTTCCAAGAATACAAGTCTGGTTTAACAATCAAAATCAATGTAATTAACCACATTAACAGAATAAGATAAAAAACTCAGAAAACGCATTCGACAAAACTCAACATCCATTCATGATAAAAACTCTCAGCCAATCAGTGATAGAAAAGAACTTACTCAATTTGATAAAGCATTATTGTCGTAGTCAGCTAGGGCTGCTATAACAAAAGACCACAGAATGGGTGGCTTAACCACCATATATTTATTTCTCATAATTCTGGAAGTTGGTGAGGGATCTCTTCCCGGCTTGCAGATGGGCCACCTTCTCCTGTATCTTCATATGGTCAGGAGAGTGGAGGCTCTGAAGGGCACTAATCACATCATAGAGAATCCACCCTTATGACCTCACCTAAACTAATTACCTCCCAAAGGCCCCTACCTCCTAATACTATAACATGGCAGGTGATGGCTTCAATATATAAATTTTTGAGGGATACAAACTTTCAGTCCATAATAGGTACATACAAAAAACCTACAGTTTAACAACATATTTAATGGTAAAAGACCAAATATTGTCTCTAAAAGTCAGGTTTTAAGCAAAGATACCTAACCCACCACATTCACATTCAATGTCAATCTGGAAGTCCTAGTAAGTACAATAAGGCTAGAAAAAAAAATAAAAGGCATTCAGATCGTAAAAGGAGAAATAAAACATTCATTGCAAGACACAATGACCATTTATGTAGAAAATTCCAAGGAATCTATTTAGGTGGGAACTGAACAATGAGATCACTTGGACTCGGGAAGGGGAACATCACACACTGGGGCCTATCATGGAGAGGGGGGAGGGAGGAGGGATTGCATTGGGGAGTTATACCTGATATAAATGATGAATTGATGGGTGCTGACGAGTTGATGGGTGCAGCACACCAACATGGCACAAGTATACATATGTAACAAACCTGCACGTTATGCACATGTACCCTAGAACTTAAAGTATAATAAAAAAAAAAAAAAAATTTCAAAAAAAGCAATAAAATTTCTATGCACTACCAATGAACAGTTAGAAACCAAAAACTATTTTAAACAGTCCTATTTGTAATAACTCAAAAAAACAAAATTCTTAGGTATAAATCTAATATAATCAGGATCCCTATGTTGATATACTATAAAATGTATGTGAAAGAAACAGAAGGCCTAAATAAGTGGGGAGATATACTGTGCTGATAAATCAGAAACCTCAAAACAGTGAAAACTTCAATTCTCCAAATTGATCTTTAGACTCAAAATAATTCCAAAGAAAATTCCAACAGGGTGATCTTATGGAAGTAGAGAGACTAGAATGATAGTTACCAGTGTCTAAGAAGTGTAGGGGAGGGGAGAAGATAAAGAGAAGTCAGTTGATAGGTTCGAACACACAGTTAGAAAGAATAAGTTCTCATGTTTGATAGCACAGTAGGGTGACTACAATTAATGACAATGTCTCGTGTATTCTAAAATAGCTAGAAGGGAAAACTAGAAATCTTCCCAACACATAGAAACAATAAATGTTCAAGGTGATGGATACCTCAAATATTTGAACTTGATTACATATTCTCTACATACATCAAAATATCACATGTACCCCATAAATACGTACAAAAAGAATGTATCCACAAAATAATTCTAACAAGATTATTTGTAGATACAGACAGGGTGATTCTAAAATTTACATGAAAAAGTAAAGAAATTAGAATAGTCAAAACCATTTTTAAAAAGAAAAAAAGTTGGAAAACACCCTACCAAATTTAAATTTACATTTGCTAATATGTAAGAAATATTTAATATTTGATATTAATATTATTTAATATTTAATATGTAGGATGACTGGTCAAGCCCTGGGTGTGGGACAGAGTGTGTGTGTGTGTGGTGCGTCCCCAAGGGCAGGAAGGTGGCAAAGGGAGGTGAATCCGAGTGGGTGGAGGGAAGGGAAAGGCGGGAGGAGAAAAAGGTGGGAGGAGGACCAGGTGGGACGATGGTGGCTCAGTCAGGACCCAGCGGGGGCAGCGAAATGAGGCGGGTGACCCTGTTCCTGAACGGCAGCCCCAAGAACGGAAAGGTAGTTGCTGTATATGGAACCTTATTTGATTTGCTTTCTGTAGCTAGCAGTAAAGTCGGCATAAAAGACACCAGTGTGTATAAAGAGAAAGGTGGACTGATTGATGATATGGCTTTGATCGGGATGATGATGTTTTATTTGTGTGTGAAGAAGAGCCACTTATTGATCTTCAGACAGATTCTAAGCCTCCTGAAGGATTGTTAGGATTCCACACAGACTGGCTAACATTAAATGTAGAAGGGCGGTACTTTACAACTACCTGGAGCACTTTAGTGAATAAAGAACCTGACAGTATGCTGGCCCACACGCTTAAGGACAGAGGTGTCTGAGGAAATAAGCAAGATCATAGAGGAGCTTTCTTAATTGACCAAAGTCCTGAGTACTTTGAACCCATTTTGAACTACCTGCATCATGGACAGCTCATTGTAAATGATAGCATTAATTTATTGGGTGTGTTAGAAGCAGCAAGATTGTTTGGTATTGACTCACTGATTGAACACCTAGAAATGGCAATAAAGAATTCTCAACCACCGGAGGATCATTCACCAATAACCCAAAAGGAATTTGTCCGATTTCTGGTAGCAACTCCAACCAAGTCAGAACTGTGATGCCAGAGTTTGAACTTCAGTGGTTCTGATCTTTCTCGTTGGTCTTCGATACATTAACCTCAAAATGGTCAATTTAAGCTCCTGCAGTCTTGCACATGTAAATCTTTGCTGTGCAAATCTTGAATGAGCTGATCTCTCCGGATCAGTGCTTGACTGTGCAAATCTCCAGGAAGTCAAGATGCCCTGTTCTAATGCAGAAGGAACATCTCTGAAACTGTAATTTTGAGGATCCTTCTGGTCTTAAAGCCAATTTAGAAGGTGCTAATCTGAAAGGTGTGGATATGGAAGGAAGTCAGACGACAGGAATTAACCTGAGAGCAGCTACCTTAAAAAATGCAAAGTTGAAGAACTGTAACCTCAGAGTAGCAACTGTGGCAGGAACTGATTTAGAGAACTGTGATCTGTCTGGGTGTGATCATCTTCAAGAAGCCAACTTGAGAGGGTCCAACGTGAAGGGAGCTATATTTGAAGAGATGCTGATACCACTATACATGTCACAAAATGTCAGACGAGAATTTTAGGGGCTGGAGGAAGATGTACAGGATGAAAACGCTTTCCTTATCACTTTTCTTTCTTCACCCACTCAGTTGTCTAGAAGTAACACTGCAAGGAAATTTTTAAAAAACATTTAGAGGATTAGGCTTGTTTCTCAGTGGTGCATAAGAGAAAAAATTGACCTTTTCTCCATATTCTGATTTTTAACAGAAAAGCACTCATTAATAGGTGTAGGGAAACTAGATATTGCTGCCTTCTGAACGGGGTAGGGGGGTTTACCTGGTTTTATGACCAGGAATAGTATTTATTATATTTGCTTTTAAATAGGCATGATGTGGAAATACCATCTTGGTTTGAGATGCATTTGAGCATTTTAATTTATGGAAAGCACAATATATGCAATTTTATTTATTGAATACCTAGAAGCAGTATGGATATTTAAATTGTTAAAACTTTATGAAAACTTTGAAAAGTTCAGGTTTATAAATAGCTTTAGTGATGCCTCCCCTCTTTAAATACCTGCCACACCATATGAATATGGTGAGATCAGACTCCCTAAGACTTCTTTCATTTTTCTAATGTTTACTTTTTAGAACAAAACAGTGGCTAAATTAAAGTAATATCCAGTTCTTACTGATTGAGACAGAGTGGAAAGAAAGACATCATTGTACATCATTGTCATTCCAAAGGTACAGTAGAACTCTGGATGGAAGAAGAACTTACCTATCACTGCAACACTATCTCTAAACGAGCATTTCTCAAAATTTCATTCTAGGCAAGTTCCACTCAACACCAGACCAAGCAATTCTATTTACACTATTAGCCTAGTTTTCCCATACAATCGGCACAAGCATAGGAATATACTTCAAAACCAAAAAGCCAAGGTACATCATTAATATTCATTTAATTCAAATATGAGCCAAGGTACATCATTAATATTCATTTAATTCAAATACCAAATAATTTACCAAATGGTATTTTGGTATTTACCAAATATTTGTAAATTTGTGCAACCAAAGTACTAAAAAATAAAATGATTTAAATCCAAAGGATTTCCAAGGGTACCATTAATCTCTTTTGAAAGGGTCCCATTAATCTCTTTTGAAAGCAGAAATTTGTCAGCCTACGCTTAAGAAAAAAAAATTTAAAAAAAAAAGAGAAAAAGAAAATACCTATTATCAAGGGCAAACACCTTCAGGGCAAAGAAATAGCTCATTGTACTCCCTCACAGTTCTCAGTATAGATAAATTCGGGCCAAAGGCCAGATTGCATGCAGAAGGAAAGGAAAGGGAAGAGGGAAGGGAAGGGAAAAGGGAGCGAAGAGGGAGGAGGATGAAGGGAAGATGGAGGGAGGGGGTGAGAGGGAGGGAGGGAAAGAAGGAGGCAGGGAGGGAGGAAGGGAGGGAAAGAAGAAGAGTGAAAGAAAAGAAAGAAAACAATTTCTAGTCACTAGCGGTTAACAGGGATCTGGTCTGATTTTGCCCCATTAGATATCTGCCTCTGAGCCAGGAAAACAGTACATGATTTGCAATAAAAGAAACATTCCAATAATCCAAGACATGCCCAGACTTGAGGACTTAAGATTCTAAACTACCTTGTCTTCCCCAATCTTGTACACTACACTGCACTCTCATTCTTCTCCACCGATAACTAAGCTCCATCTCCACTGACATCTCTGCCTAGTCTCTTAGTCCAGTGCACAGCCTGCTTATCTCCCAGTCAGTTCCTAGTTTACCAGCTTCCTCTCCTCATTCCCAGACTCAAGAATTCTACAGACGGCTGCTACTCAATTCCAACCTTAGAACCATACTTCTTGTACTTTGTCTAAACAGCAACCCAACAACTCACTCAACCCATGCAGGTCTTAAAGGCAGACCCCAGAAAGCAGATCTTTTACTGATATTTATTGCTTAGAGTTGAAATATCATCTTGGAATAGAAAGGTTATTTTTTAATAAAAGAAAATCACCCCTATTGCAGAAGACATTAGCGTGTCCAGAATTGGTTCCTTCCGGTGGGTTCTTGGTCTTGCTGACTTCAAAAGCATGAAGTCACGGACCCTCAGCAGTGAGTGTTACAGTTCTCAAAGATGGTGTGTCCAGAGTTTGTTCCTTCAGACGTTCACATGTGTCCAGAGTTTCCTCCTTCTGGTGGGTTCGTTGTCTCGCTGACTTCAGGAGTGAAGCCGCAGACCTTCGCAGTGACTGTCTCTTAAAGATGGCGCATCCGGAGTTGTTTCTTCCTTCCGGTGGGTTCGTGGTCTCCCTGACTTCAGGAGTGAAGCCGCAGACCTTGCAGACCTTCGCAGTGAGTATTACAGCTCTTTATAAAGGTAGTGCAGACCTGGCCGGGCGCGGTGGCTCAAGCCTGTAATCCCAGCACTTTGGGAGGCCGAGAAGGGCGGATCACGAGGTCAGGAGTTCGAGACCATCCTGGCTAACACGGTGAAACCCCGTCTCTACTAAAAATACAAAAACTAGCCGGGCGAGGTGGCGGGTGCCTGTAGTCCCAGCTACTTGGGAGGCTGAGGCAGGAGAATGGCGTAAACCCAGGAGGCGGAGCTTGCAGTGAGCTGAGATCTGGCCACTGCACTCCAGTCCGGGCGACAGAGCGAGAAAAAAAAAAAAAAAAAAGGTAGTGCAGACCCAAAGAGTGAGCAGCAGCAAGATTTATTGTGAAGAGCCAAAGAACAAAGCATCCACATCGTGGAAGTGGAACCTAGCCCGTTGCTACTGCCGGCTCGGGTAGCCAGCTTTTATTCCCTTATTTGGCCCCACCCACATCCTGCCGATTGGTCCATTTTACAGAGTGCTGATTGGTCTGTTTTTACAGAGTGCTGACTGGTGCCTTTACAAATCTTTAGCTAGACACAAGCGCTGATTGTTGCACTTACAATCCTTTAGCTAGACAGAAAAGTTCTCCAAGTCCCCAACTCAACCCAGAAAGTCCAGCTGGTTTCACCTCCCATTAGGATAAAAGGACATGTGGTCACCTTCGCTGTTA
This sequence comes from Colobus angolensis palliatus, assembly GCF_000951035.1. Lineage (NCBI taxonomy): Eukaryota > Metazoa > Chordata > Mammalia > Primates > Cercopithecidae > Colobus > Colobus angolensis. The sequence continues at coordinate 3,040,793 of NW_012115489.1, read as the reverse complement.
AGTACCCAGAATAAGAACACAGATAGTAGATTAAACGGAAAAAATCTACAAGACTGTGAATGTTGTTTCTTATTTGTAAAGACAGGAGCATGACAAAGGCAATGGGAATGTTAAGTGCCCTTGTGTTAAAACAGTGACCAAAATTAGTCATAACAAAATGAAGTTCAACTAAGGATTCTTAAATGGATCTAAACAGATTCAGTACTATGACTAACACTAGTGGAAAAACTTTTAAAGAGACACCTATTAAAGAACAGTTAGTGACTAAACACTTTTTCATCAAATAAACTACTTTTTCTCTCTTCTTCCCTTATCTAAACATAGGCACTCCTGAAAAATATCTCTTCCTTTATTTAACAGCCTTAACTAGAAATAGCCTAGAAGAAAGAATTAAGCAACTATTTCTCATAATATGCTATACTTTGAGAGAGGACATTAATTATCCATGACCAACATTGGTTTCCGGTTTCCTCAAAACACACACACACACACACACACACACACACACAGAGAGAGTGAGGAGAGAGGAGACAGAGAGAGAGAGAGAGAGAGAGAGAGAGAGAGAGAGAGATTGCCGATAATCTGCCTGTACTCTTGTGGCTGCCCCAATGACAAGAGTTACAAAAACAGCTCCCTTTGTAACAGTGCCATCTGTAGTTACTGAATGATTTGGGGCTCCATGACCCACAAAATAAAGTACCCATGTCTTTGGCATGATGAGCTAACAAAGCCTACCCCTAAGAAGAGACGAAATGCAGCGGAAAACAGCAGGGAATATACTGGGAACTCAGGTCCAAAAGTTCTTAACTAGGTTCCAATCACCAGCTTTCAGGAATTATCAGATCTCCTGAAATGGTCAACAAAATTTTGTGTGAATACATTTCGCTGGGGAGAATATTCATACCTTAAATGCAGGAATTTGCACACATTTTTTCTAAAGCATCAGATCACATTTTAGGCTTTGTGGGCCACATGCTCACTGCTGCAACTACTCAGCTCTACCACTGCAATTCAAAGGGAGCCACAGGGAATAGTAAATTAATGGATGTGTCTATGTTCCAATAAAACTTTTATTTACAAAAACAGGGTGGTGGTTGGATTTGCCCCAAGGCCATGGTTTGCCATCCCCAACACACTCTTAGTCATTTGCTTGCATAAACCAAGGATTCTAAAGTCCAAGTCTAATTCCTGAGTAATTTTAATATCCATTTGAATACCTCAAAAACAAATTCAATCTTCCTTGGCCTACTCAATTCTGATGACTTGTTACAAGATATTTCAGCATTGGCCGGCGCGGTGGCTCAAGCCTATAATCCCAGCACTTTGGGAGGCTGAGACGGGCGGATCACGAGGTCAGGAGATCGAGGCCATCCTGGCTAACATGGTGAAACCCCGTCTCTACTAAAAAATACAAAAAACTAGCTGGGTGTGGTGGCGGGCATCTGTAGTCCCAGCTACACGGGAGGCTGAGGCAGGAGAATGGCGTAAACCTGGGAGGCGGAGCTTGCAGTGAGCTGAGATCCGGCCACTGCACTCCAGCCCGGGCCACAGAGCAAGACTCCGTCTCAAAAAAAAAAAAAAAAAAGATATTTCAGCAGTGCCAACTATGGCTAATTCTGCCACTACCATGAATGGTCATAATATGCTTCTAAAATCCTGAACTCTCAATATTTACTGATTTAACAAATATTTATCACCAAATATGTTTCAGGCTCTAGATATTCCACTTACTGGCCATACAACCTCCTATCTTGCAGTTTTTTTAATTTTTAAATTTTCAATATCCTAAACTTTAACCACTCTCTCAGCAGAATCCTGAGTGTCCTTTTGTTGAATCTACAATGAAGTGCTTTTATTCCAAAATAACCTCCCCCTGTTCTCCCCTGCAGTCACTATAGTCCATCCAAATACCTAGGCTCCTGAATTAGACTCAAGAATAGGATATGAACATGCAGAATGATTGTTTCTACAAATTTACATTTCGTAGCCCATAATACTTCCATAATTCTTCCAGTAATGTTTCTCTTACAACCATCAAAAGCTATTCTACGTCTTTACAATTCTGCTGAAGGCCCTATCCCAGTATCTCCCAATACAAAACTAGGAAATGATTCTGCTAATAGATGGTGGCATTATTCATTTCCTATCTCAGGGTATCACTTGTAAATATAGCTGCATATGAGCTCATTCTTATCCCTTCCATTTCCAGTGCAAAAGTACTCTGGCCGGGTGCGGTGGCTCACACCTGCAATCCCAGCACTTTGGGAGGCCGAGGCAGGTGCATCATTTGAGGTCAGGAGTTCGAGACCAGCCTGGCCAACATGATGAAACCCTGTCTCTAATAAAAATCCAAAAATTAGCCAGGTATAGTGGTGGGCGCCTGTAATCCCAGCTACTTGGGAGGCTGAAGCAGGAGAATCGCTCAAACCCAGGAGGCGGAGGTTGCAGTGAGCAGAGATCGTGCCACTGCGCAACATAGTGAGACTCCATCTCAAAAAAAAAAAAGTATTTCCTCCTCCTACCCAAAAGCTAACTCCTGCTCTTTGTTTGATCACAATCCCTAACAACTCCTCAAGGACTTTCATCCTTACTTAATATGTTTGGTTTTTACAGAACTGCATTAGTTTTCCATTGCTCTGTAACAAATTACCAAAAACCTAGGGACTGAGTACATCTCTGATTTATTACCTAACAGCTGCGTAGGTCAGAAGCCTGGCACAATATAGCTAGATTCTCTGCTCAGGATCTCACAGACTGAAATCAGGATGTTAGTAGGACTGTACTATTTTCTAGAGGTTCTGGGAAAGAATCTGCTTCCAAGTTTATTCTGGTTGCTGGCAGAATACAAGTTCCTTGTGGTTGTAGAACTGTGATCTCTATTTGCTTGCTGCCTGTCAGCTGGGGCTACTCTTAGCTTTCTACACACTGTGCAATCTCCACTAGAAGCAACATGAGAAAGATTCTCCTTTGCTGACCTTGAAGACAGAGGGATCTACGTGGCAAGGAATGCACTAGGAATGCTGACCTAGTAGAGTGCAGTCTTACTAACATCCTCATTTCAGTCTGTGAGACCCTCAGCAGAGAAATGTAGCCACATTGTGCCAGACTTCTGACCTAAACAGCTGTTAGGTAATAAATTGGGGGTGTACTCAGTCCCTGGTTTTTGGTAATTTGTTACAGAGCAACAGAAAATTAATGCAATTCTGTAAAAAACAAACATATTGAGTAACGATAAAAGCCATGCCCACAAATCTTTGCAGAACAACCTGTTTTTTATCTATAGCTGTTGTTTAACTGATTAAGGAGCAATACTCTTAAGCTTCCTAGACATCACCTGGTTTGGCTAAGAAGATCTATGAGGCACACCCTTAATTTCTTGGAAGAGTCCAATGTGACTGAATACTCTTACCTTTTGAAGTTATTATACAGCCACGTCTCTGGCTTTCTCCACACCATGCTTTCAGAAGTTATTGCTGTATGTTAGCATCCTTTGTCATCTCGATAGGCTAAAAATTAACTAAATCATCTAGTCTTGGTTCTCTTTTAACAAAACTTCCCTTGGTTTTCTCATATTTCACTATAAGAAGCAAGGAGAAACCAGGCAGCAACTTCAACATTTTGCTTAGAAATCTCCTTGCCTATATATTCAAATTCGTCACTCACAAGTTCTGATTTCATCTTCAAAACCAGCAGCAGAGAATCTCCCTGACACCAAGTCCCTCCTACACTTAGAATACCTTTTGCCAGGAAGAACCCAACTGCTTTTAAGTGCTCACCTGATGAGGCTGGATCCACTGAAGGCAATCTTCCTTTCTTAAAGTCCATCGTGTCATATAATGTAACCATAGGAGTGACTAGCCCATTATACTTATAGTTCACAACTACATTCAAGGAGAAGTGCCAGGACTCTTAGGAGCCATCTTAGAATTCATACTACAACAAGAGCTTTGGGTGTAGCAATTCTGAAACTACTTTCCATGTACTGTAACACTGAACAAATGAGTAAATATAATTATGATGTTAAAAGCCACGTTCTTCACTGTTGGAGAAGTGAATTACAAATATGGAACGGGAAAAAACTAGAAAGTTGTATTAGAATTAGATGTATCCAAATGAACTCATAATTTTTTAAATATTTTAATTTTTAGATTGGTTTATCTCCCTCCTAGCTTTGTCTTTCGAGGCTAGAAGCAATGGCACCCAACAGCAATGAATATATCCAGAGTACCAAATCTTAATTTCTAAATTGACTTCCCTGTTGAATGAAGCCACGGATCACTAGAAAAATAGGTAGGATCAAGTCAGGGAAAATACAAGATGACCCTGAACATCTTGCTGTGCCAAAATGTAAGAAAGTACTCCAAAAATGATGGGGATACGTCAAAAGGGCAGAAGCCAATATTAAGAAGTTTCTATTAGATAAAAGCTTCTGTAAATATTTAGAATATGGAAAGAAATAAAATGTACTTCAAATCATTCAATTTTTTAGTTATATCTATTATTAGAACCTTAAGTTAACAGTTTTCTTTTACTTAAGAAAACAAAAATAAACCCAAAACAGTTATTTTAATAAAAATTAAATATTTTAAGTTCTTAAGAAAAAGTATTCACCAGTAAAAAGACATGACTAATATATTTCATCTCCAAATAATAAGTGCCATTTTTTTGGAATGGCTGGGTATCAGAATGACTACATGTACTATTCAAAAATAAATAAAACATTTGAAAACTCTTCTAACTTCCATGACTAAGGTCCGCTAATGGAGATATCTCCCACTAAAATGTCCAAGCATTCTGAGGTATCCTGAACCTGCCTTCTCCACCTTAGTCATGTAATTTAAAAATAAATGGCAGAGAATTGCTTTCATGTTGAAAAGAAAAAGAATTGAAGACAATCCTGGAGAGAGGCACTTAACAATATCAGCTCTAGATGAATTGATAAAAGAAAGCTTATGGGTGACTTCAAGATGGTTAACTAGAAGCACCAGACACTCACCTCCTCTATAAAGAAAAGCTTAATGAGTAATCACACTTCAAATACAGCATCAAAGAGAGAATGCTGGAATTCAGCAGAGAAATGGGACGCACTGAAGAAGAAGAAAGCAAGGCACACAGCCCAGCCAGGACCAGCTGGGAGTCCTATGGGGCTCCTCAGTGTGGCGAAAAGGTGAGTAAAAGATCCCCAGCATCCAGATTCTCCCTGTAGATACCTGCAATCCTAGCCATAGCACAGCCTCTTAACCCTGACAAGTTGAGGCTGGTAAAAACAAGCTTCTAAAGAGGAAGCTCACAATAGGTTCCACACACACCTGGAAACCCAAGCACCTGCAGCATGGCACGAATTTGAGAGCCCAGACCCCACCAGTCTGCTTTCTGTTCTGGGGCCAAACAGTACCTGCATCTCAACATCCCTGGAGGCCCAATGACATCCCCTCACATCCACTGGGAGGGTTGTGGCACATGACACCAGTTAGACCCAGCATAGTAGCAATATCCCCAGCACTCTAGATCACACAGCATCCAGTACACTGAAGAAAGGACAATGGAGAGCTCTGTGGATGCTGCCTCTAGGACAAAGGGGGCCAAAGTGCACACTTCCTAGAGCCCAAACCCACCTGCCTCAGGTCATTGCCACTGAGAGTAACCTTGCCCACCCACCACCCCCAGCAGCAAGCCCCCAGCACACCAGCACATGCCCTGAGGGCAGGCTCTCCCTGCCTGCTGCTGCAGCCAGGGACCAGAGCCTAAGAATCACCTGCCTGGGGCAGGTACCACAGACAGCAACCCTGCCACCCACAACAGTAGGACTGTGGTACATGTGCCTTGAGGACAGGCTCACCCCAGCCAATGCAGCCAATGCCACAGGGAATAGGGGAAGTGGAGACAAAGCATGTGCTCTGCAGAGATTGAGATGTATCTGCCTGAGATGGCTGCCACTGGCATCAATCTCCCTCACCGCCACTGTCACGGCGCCTTCCCCTTAGCAGAGCTGTTCATGTCCACATGCCCTGAGGATAGGCTCTCCCTGCCTACTACTGCTGCTGCAACCACCACCCAAGGACACTACCCAGGACATGGGGATCACCCAGCCCTGCCCAACACAGCCTCCATCTGTGCACAACATCAGAGGCCTTAAGGATAGTCTCAAAAGGCCTGGCACCAGCAATCCCAGTGCTCTCTATCACACTGCTCAGGGGCCTGTGGATTCCCCTGCACCATCAGTCACCTCAGGCACACGCACATAAAGAGACCAAACAGCCCCAGAATGCCTGCCGCACCCTAGCACACCATCTGAAGGCCTAGGAATTGCCCCCATCCCACCTACCACAGCCTATACCCATTTGGACCAACAGGGGGACCTGATAACAGCCCCAAAATGCCTGACACTGTCACCCCGAGTGCCCTACCACACCACCCTAGACCTGACAATGTCACCCCAACCAAGTGCCCTACCACACCATCCTACCACATAGCCTAGGGATTGCTGTGCCCCACTGGTCACTCCAAGCAGGAGTGTGTACTACCAGACAGCCTAACAACAGACCCAGAAAACCTACTGTCAGTGCCTAAGCATGCCGTCTAAAGGCCTGGGGGATCACCCTGCCCAGTCTGCCACTGCTTGTATGTATCTATACCTCCTAGGGGCCGGAGGACAAGGTTGCTCAGCCTGCCACCACCACCAAACCTGGCACCTACCCATGTGCACCACCTGGGAGTCTGAAGACCAGGCTGCCCAGTCTGTCGCAGCCACCACTAACATCAGTCTGTGCTACCTGGAAGCCCAGGTGTTGCCCTGCCACTTATACTGCCATCACCGACACCATGCACAATGCTCAGGGGCCCAAGGACTGGCCCACCCACTCAACTCACCACTGCCACTACTGGCACCTGAAAAACCACCTGGAGGCCCAAATGTCAGCAAGTCAGAACCTACTAACACCAGTGCCCATGTATTGTGTGCAAGGGCCCAAGAACAGGGACATTCAGCCCACCATTGCCACCACTGGGGCCAGAAGACTGGCCCACCTAGCATTGCTAAACCTAATAAATTCTCACCACAGCCTCCACTAACAAATTCACCTCAGCCTCTGAGGAAAACACAGACACCACTGACAGGCTTTAAAGCCAAAGAAGTCATATGGAGACTACACTACTACAAATATCCAGAATCAGTGCTGAAGTGCCCTATCCAACCAACACCATAGATACATCTACAGGAAAAAGTATTCCTCTATGAAAGCCAATCCAAAAAACTAGAAGAAGTAACTGTTACACAAGTTGCACAGATAACAATATAAGAACACAAGAAACATGAAAAAGCAAGGAAAAGTGACACCTCCAAGGGGACACAATAATTCTCCATTACCAGATTCCAATGAAAAGAAAATATGAAATGTCTGAAAAACAATTCGAAATTGTAACCTAAAAGAAGCTTAGTGATATACAAGAGAACACAGATAAACAATGCAAAGAAACCAGAAAAAACAATTTGGGATATGAATGAGAATTCACAAAAGATAAATAAATTATAAAAACAAACAAAATCTTAGAAGAATTCAATAAATGAAATAAAAAATACAATTGAAAGCTTCAACAAGAGACTAGATCAAGCACAAGAAAGAATTTCAGAACTTGAAGACAGATCTTTCCAAACCGCCCAACTAGACAAAAAAAAAAAAAGGAAAGAACAAAAAAGAAAGAAAGCCTATATAATGTACGGGACACCATAAAGCAACCAAATATTTGAATTTTGGGTGTTCCAAGAGGTGAAGAGATCAATGGCACAGAAAACCTATTTAATACAAAAATCGTTGAAAATTTCCTCAAGTCTAACAGGAGACATCCAGATACAAGAAGGTAGGAGATTCCCATATAGATACAACCCAAAAAGGTCTTTTTAGTGGCACATTATAGTTAGATTGTCAAAAGTCAAAGAGGAAATTCTAATAATAGCAAAAAAAAAAAAAAAAGTCTAGTCACATATAAGACCACACCCATCAGACTTAACAGTGGATTCCTCGGCACAAGCCTTATAGGCCAGAGGAGAATGAAATGATATTGTCAAAGTGCTGAAACAAAAAAAAAAAAAAAAAAATGCCACGCAAGACTAGTACACTCAGCAGTTATAATGAAGGAGAAATAAAGTCTTTCTCAGGCAAACAAAAGCAGGGAATTCATCACCACTAGGCCAGGCCTACAAGAAATGTTCAAAAGAGTCCTACACCTGGAGGCAAAAGAATGACAACTATGGGCTGGGTGTGGTGGCTCACGCCTATAATCCCAGCACTTTGGGAGGCCAAGGCAGGCAGAACACGAGGTCAGGAGTTCGAGACCAGCCTGGCCAAAATGGTGAAACTCTGTCCCTACTAAAAATACAAAAATTAGCCAGGTGTGGTGGTGGGCGCCAGTAATCCCAGTTACTTGGGAGGCTGAGGCAGGAGAATCGCTTGAACCTGGGAGGCGGAGGTTGCGGTGAGCCAAGAAGGCACCGCTGCACTCCAGCCTGAGTGACAGAGTGAGACTCTGTCTCAAAAATAAAATGAAATAAAATAAGTAATAACTATGAAAATACATGAAAATATAAAAACCACTAAAATGGCAAACACACAAAGAAAAAGACTCAAATGTTGCCACCACAGAAAACCACCAAACCACAATCATAAACAATGAAAAAGAAATAAAGGATTTATAAAAGAACCAAAAAACAATTAATAAGATCATAAGAAAAAGTCCTCACATATCAATAATAACCTTAAATGTAAACAGATTAAAGTTTTTACTTAAAAGATACAAACTGGCTTAGTGAATTGAAAAGAAAAAAACCCATAAGCCAACTGTATGCTGCCTCAAGAAACTCAACTTAACCAAGAAAGAGCAGGAGAAACTACACTTCTATCAGATAAAACAGACTTTACATCAAAAACTGTAAAAAGAGACAAAGAAGGCCAATAACTAATGATAAAAAGATTATTTCGGCAAAAGGGTATAATAATTCTAAGTATATACGCATCCAACACCAGAACACCCAGATACATAAAGCTAGTATCGGCCGGGCGCGGTGGCTCAAGCCTGTAATCCCAGCACTTTGGGAGGCCGAGACGGGCGGATCACGAAGTCAGGAGATCGAGACCATCCTGGCTAACACGGTGAAACCCCGTCTCTACTAAAAAAATACAAAAACTAGCCGTGCGAGGTAGCGGGCGCCTGTAGTCCCAGCTACTCGGGAGGCTGAGGCAGGAGAATGGCGTGAACCCGGGAGGCGGAGCTTGCGGTGAGCTGAGATCCAGCCACTGCACTCCAGCCTGGGGGACAGAGCAAGACTCCGTCTAAAAAAAAAAAAAAAAAAGCTAGTATCAGATCTAAAAGGAGAAACACATGTCAATATAATAATAGTTGGGTACTTCAACACCCAAACTATCAGCACTAGAATGATCATCTAGACAGAAAATCAACAAGGAAACACTGGATTTAAACTAACTTTAGATTGGGTGCAGCGGCTCAAGACTGTAATTAATCTCAGCATTTTGGGTGGCCAAGGCAGGAGTATCACTTGAACCCAGGAATCTGAGACCAGCCTGGGCATTATAGCAAGATCCTTCTCTACTAAAAACAAAAAACGAAAAAAAAATTAGGCCAGGCACAGTGACTCATGCCTGTAATCCCAGCACTTTGGGAGGCTGAGGCTGGCAGATCACTTGAGTTCAGGAGTTTGGATCAGCCTGGCCAACATGGTGAAACCCTGACTCTACTAAAAATACAAAAATTAGCCAGGTAAGTGGCACATGCCCGTAAGCCCAGCTGCTTATGAGGCAGAGGTGGGAGAATCACTTGAACCCCAGAGGCAGTGGTTGTAATGAGCCAAGATCACACCACTGCACTCAGTCTGGGTGACAGAGTGAGACCCTGTCTCAAAAAAAAAAAAAAAAAAATTAGCTGGACATAGTGGTATGTGCTTGTGGTCCCACCTACTTAGGAGGCTGAGGTGGCAGGACTGCTTGAGCCCAAAAGGTTGAGGTTGCAGTGAGCAGTGATAGCACCACTGCACTGCAGCCTGGGCAAGAGAGTAAGACCCTGTTTTTGTTTTTAATTAATTAAACAAACTGCACATTACATAAAATGCACCTAACAAACATTTGCACAACATTTCATCCAATAGTGGTAGAACACACATTCTTCTCATCAGTACATGGAACATCCTCCAGGATAGAGGACACAAAACAAGTCTCAACAAATGTTTGAAAACTGAAATTATATCAAGTATCTTTTCTGACCACAGTGGAGTAAAACTAGAAATCAGCAACAAGAGGAACTTTGGAAACTGTACAAATACACAAAAATTAAACAACTTGCTCCTGAATGACCACTGGATCTATGAAGAAATTATGAAGGAAATAAAAAAATTTCTTGAAACAAATGAAAATAAGAATACAAAATACCAAAACCTGTGGGACACAGCAAAAACAGTGCTAAATGGTAAGATTATAGAAATAAATGCCCACATCAAAAAGGGAGAGACTTTAACAACCTAATCATCTACCTCAGGGAACTAGACAAGCAAAAACAAACCAAACCTAAAATCAGTGGAAGGAAAGACAATAATGATCAGAGAAGAATTAAATGAAATAGAGATTTTTTTAAAAAACGCAAAAGATCAATGAAATGAAAAGTTGGGGTTTTTTGTTTGTTTTTTGTTTTGTTTTGTTTGTTTGTTTGTTTTGAGATGGAGTCTCGCTCTGTCACTCAGGCTGGAGTGCAGTGGTGCAATCTTGGCTCACTGCAACCCCCACCTCCCTGGTTCAAGCAATTCTCCCGCCTCAGGCTCCTGAGTAGCTGGTACAGGCACATGCCACGGCACCCTGCTAATTTTTGTATGTTTAGTAGAGATGAGCTTTCACCATGTTGGTCAGGCTCATCTGAACTCCTGACCTCGTGACCTGCCCGCCTCCGCCTCCCAAAGTGCTGGGATTACAGGCGTGCGCTTAAAAAATTCATCTTATTCTTAAAAAAGATACAGAAAATTTATAAACTGCTAGCTAAACTAATCAAGAAAAAAGAGAGAAGACCCAAATAAACAAAACCAGAAAAGGAAAAGGAGATGTTACAACTGACATGACAGAAATGTAAAAGATCCTCAGAGACAATTATGAACAACTATATATTAGCAAACTGGTAAACCTAGAGGATATGGATAAATTCCTGGCCACATACCATCTACCAATATTGAACCAGAAATAAATAGAAAAAGACCAATAATGAGTAACAAGATTGAAAAAAGTCCCCCAACAAAAACAAAAAAACAGGCCTGGGACTGGGTGGCTTCACTGCCAAATTTTACCAAACTTACAAAGAATTAATACCAATTCTCCTCAAACTATTCCAAAGAATAGTCAGAGGAGGGAATTTTTCCTAATTCATTCTATGTGGCATTATCCTGACACTAAAACCAGATATGGAGACAACAAAAGAAGAAAACTACAAGCCGATATCCCTGATGAACATAGATGTAAAAAATGCTTAACAAAATGCTAGCAAACTAAATCAAACAGCACATCAGAAAAATAATGTACCATGGTCAAGTGGGATTTTTTTCCCAGGGAGGCAAGAATGGTTCAGCATATGAAAATCAATAAACATGCTATGTCATATCAACAGAAAAAGCACTTGATAGAATTCAATATCCATTCATTATAAAAACTCTCAACAAACTAGGCACAGAAGGCACACATCTCCACATAATAAAGGCCGTAAATGACAAACCCATAGCTAACGTTATACTGGGGAAAAGCTCAAAGTCTTTCCTCTAAAAACTGGAACTAGACAAGGATGTCCACTTTTACCATTCCTATTCACCACAGTACTGGAAGACCTAGCAATCAGACAACAGAAAAAATAAATGCATCCAAACTGAAAATAAAAGGAAGTCAAAGTGTCCCTCTTTGCATATGGCATTGTCTTATATTTAGAAAAACCTAAAGACTTTACCAAAATACTCTTTGATATGATAAACAAATTCAGTCAAGCTGCAAGATATAAAATCATACAAAATCAGTAGCACTTCTATACACCAACAACAAATTAGTTGAAAAATCAAGGAATCAATCCCATTTACAATAGCCACAAAAATCTTAAAATACCTAGAAATAAACTTTGCCAAGGAGGTGAAAAACCTCTACAAGAAAAACTAATAGGCCAGACACAGTAGCTTATGCCTGTAATCCCAACACTTTGGGAGGCCAAGGTGAGTGGATCACTTGAAGTCAGGAGTTCGAGACCAGCCTGGCCAATGTGGTGAAACCGCGTCTCCATGAAAAATACAAAAAGGGGCCAGGCATGGTGGTGTGTGCCTGTAATCCCAGCTACTTGGGAGGCTGAGGCAGGAGGATCGCTTGAACCCTGGAGGCGAGGTTGCAGTGGGCCGAGATGGTACCAAAGAACTCCAGCCTGGGCGACAGAGCAAGACTCTGTATTAAATAATAATAATAATGAAAATTTTTTTAAAAAAACTATAAAAGAAACTGAAGTGGACATAAACAAATGGAAAGACATCTCATGCGCAGGGGTTGGAAGCATACTGTTAAAATGACTATACTAGATTACTCAAAGTAATCTACAGATTTCAATACAATCTCTATCAAAATACCAATGACATTTTTCACAGAAAAAGAAAAAAAAATGCTAAAATTCATATGGATCCAAAAAGCAGCCTGATAGCCAAAGTAATCCTAAGCAAAAAAGAACAAAGGTGAAGGCATTGCACTACCTGACCTCAAAATATACTATAGAACCCAAAACAGCCTGGTACCGGTATAAAAACAGACATACAGACCATTGAGAACCCAGAAATAAAACCATACATTTACAGTGAACTCATTTTCTACAAAGGTGCCAAAACATATATTGGAGAAACAATACCCTCTTCAATAAATGGAGCTAGGAAAACTAATTTCCAAGCAGAAAAAAAACTAGATCCTTATCTCTCATCATATACAAAAATCAACTCAAAATGGATTAAAAACTTAAACTTATATAAGACTCCAAACTACAAAACAACTTGAAGAAAACACAGGGGAAACACTCTATGACACTGGTCTTGACAAAGACTTTATGGTTAAGACTCCCCAAAAGCACAGGCAACAGAACAGAAATAGGCCAATAGAACTGCATTAAACTACAAGTTTCTGCACAGCAAAGGAAACAATAGACAAAGAGACAACCCATAGAATGGGAGAATATATTCATCAAATATGGGATTAATATCCAGAATATATAAGAAAATCTAGTAACAGCCAAAAAAATACAATCCTATTAAAAAGTGGGCAAAAGATATGAATAGACATTTCTCAAAGAAGCCATACAAATATCCCACAGGTATATGAAAAAATGCTCAACATCACTAATCATTAGGGAAATGCAAATCAAAACTACAATACACTATTACTCCAGTAAGAATAGCAATTATCAAAAAGATAAAAAATGAGAGATTCTGTCAAGGATGGGAGGAAAAGGAATCCTTATCCACTGTTAGAGGTAATGTAAATTAGTACAGCCAGTATTAAAAACTACCATAAGATTAAAAAACTCCACCACTGGATATTTATCCAAAGGAAGGGAAATCAGTATTTCAAAGGGATACCTGCACCTCCATGTTTATTACAGCACTATTCACAATAGCAAAGATATGGAGTCAACCTAAGTGTCTGTCAGCAGATGAACAGATAAAGAAAATGTGGAGGGGGAGGGAGAAGGAGAGGGAGAGGGGGAGGGGGAGAGGGAGGGGGAGGGAGAGGGAGAGGGAAAGGGAGAGGGAGAGGGAGAGGGAGAGGGAGGGAGAAAGGGGGAGAGAGAGAGAGAGAGAGAGAGAGAGAGATATGCACATGCACACAATGGGACACTATTCAGCCACAAAAAATGAAATAAAATCATGTCATTTGGAGCAACATGGATGGAATTGGAGGTCATTAAGTGACATAAACCAGATACAGAAATACAAACATCATATGTTATCACTCATATGTAAAAGGTTTACAAAAAAAACTCCTGGATGTAAAGACTAAAATGATAGTTACCAGAGGCAGAGAAGGGTGTGTGTGATGAAGAGAGGTTGGTTAAGGGGTATAAAAATACAGTTACATAGAAAAAAAAATGTTCTAAACTTTGATAGCCAAATAGGGTGACTATAATTAAGAACAGCATATTGTCTATTTAAAAATAGCTGTAAGAAAGGAATTGAAATGTTCCCAACACATAGAAATGATAAATGCTCAAGGTTATGGATGTCCTATATAACCTGACTTGATCATTACATATTCTATGCACATAACAAAATATTACATGTATGCCATAAATGAGTGCAAATATTACATATCAATAAAATAAATAAAAACCCTCCAACTTGAGGGGGACAAAAAGAAAGCTTAATAATGAAGTTTTAAGGTTATTATTATGAGCATTCATTTATTAATAACCTACTAAAACATTTTTTAGTTTAACTCAATACTGATTTGTTATAGAACTTTGTTATACAAGAATATTACATTGGCTTAATAGTCACACATTTGTGGGTTCTAGGCCTAAGAACCCCATATGAATCTCAGGCAAAGGGTATGCCTAAGAATTGAAAGAGCAAAGGAAAATTCTGGCTGATGATAAATGAATTTTAGATGACATTATAACTACAGTTTTTAAAGTATATTTTATTTGCATGGTTTAAAGGTTGGAATAACTGCTTATCCTTTTCCTACTCTGCTAACCACCTAAACCAGAAGAACTAATGTCCCATTTTCCCAGACAAAATAACCAATAAATCCTACCAACTCCATCCAGACCAGTGAGCTTCATATTTTAAAGAAGCAACAGAACTTGATTTGTAAAGGATTTCTTGTGGCAAATTCTAATACATAAAACAGACAAAACTGGAACTTCTCTGACTGAAGGAGAAGGTCCCCCATCCCTCACTCCCATACACCCCCCACTGCAGCCCGAGAGACTTGCACATAATCCCAAAACTGTAAAACACGCAAAATGTGACTCCAAGCAATAATTGACACAAACATTATGGGGTGATCAGAAAATGTTTTTTAGACACATAAAGAAAAAAAGACATACAGAAATTGAAATATGAATAGTGATTATATTTGAGTAATAAAATTATGAATGTTTCTTTGAAATTTTTCAATATTTTCTATAGTACAAAATGAATTACTGTTAGATATCCATTAAACATTATTTATAAAAGGTAAAATGAAAAACCTTTAGCCAGACTAACTAGGAAAAAAGGAGAAGACCCAAATGAATAAAAACCGATAAAAAAGGAAACAAGATAGCAGATACTGCAGAAATTCAAAGGATAATTTTAGGCTACTACAAGCAACTATATGCCAATAAATTGCAAAACCTAGAAGAAATGGAGATATATATATATATATCTCCATTTCCTATATATCCAGACATACATAACTGACCAAGATTGAACCATGAAGAAATCCGAAACCTGAACACACAATAACAAGTAATGAGATCTAAGCTGTAATAAAAAGTCTCCCAACAAAGAAAAGCCCAGGATCTGATGACTTCATCGCCAAATATTACCAAACGTTTAAAGAAGAACTAATACTACTACTACTCAAATTATTCCAAAAAATAGAGGAGAAATGAATACCTCCAAACTCATTATACAAGGCAAGTACTACCTTGCTTGATACTAAAACCAGACATCACATCAAAAAAAAAAACACACACACACACACACTCACTTCAGCCTGGGTAACAGAGCAAGACTCTGACGAAGGGAGGGAGGGAGGAAGAAAGAAAAGAGAAAAAAAAAGAAAAGAAAATTACAGGCCAATATCCCTATAAACAATGATGTAAAAGTCCTCAACAAAATACTAGCAAACCGAATTCAGCAACTCATTTAAAAGATCATCATGGCCGAGCGCGGTGGCTCAAGCCCGTAATCCCAGCACTTTGGGAGGCCGAGACGGGCGGATCACAAGGTCAGGAGATCAAGACCATCCTGGCTAACCCGGTGAAACCCCGTCTCTA
>NW_012115489.1:3019186-3023927 GCF_000951035.1 Colobus angolensis palliatus | reverse complement strand
GTCAAGAGATCAAGACCATCCTGGCCAACATAGTGAAACCCCGTCTCTATTAAAAATACAAAAAATTAGCTGGGCATAGTGTAGTCACAGCTACTCAGGCAGCTGAGGCAGGGGAATCGCTTAAATCCGGGAGGTGGAGGTTGCAGTGAGCCAAGATCGCACCACTGCACTCCAGGCTGGGCAACAGAATGAGACTCCCATCTCAAAGAAAAAAAAAAAAAAAGTGAAAGATTTCTACAATGAAAACTATAAAACACTGATGGAAAAAAAAACTGAAAAGGACACCAAAAAGATGAAAAGATATTCCATGTTCTTGGATAGGAAGAATCAATATTGGTAAAACGTTCATACTACCTAAAACAAACTACAGATTCAATGCAATTGTTATCAAAATATCAACGGCCAGGTGCAGTGGCTCACGTCTGTAATCCCAGCACTTCGGGAGGCTGAGGTGGGTGGATCACCTGAGGTCAGGAGTTCGAGACCAGCGTGGTCAATATGGAGAAACCCCCATCCCTACTAAAAATACAAAAATTAGCTGAGTGTGGTAGTGCATGCCTGTAACCCCAGCTACTCGGAAGGCTGAAGCATGAAAATGGCTTGAACCCAGGAGGCAGAAGTTGCAGTGAGCCAAGATGACATCGCTGCACTCCAACTTGGGCGACAGAGAGAGACTGTCTCAAAAAAGAAAAAAATCAACAATTCTTCTATTTCTTCAACATTTCTATTTCTTCATTTCTTCTATGTCTTCAACATTTCTATTTCTTCATAGAAATAGAAATAACTATACAAAATTTTGTATGGAATGACAAAAGATCCAGAATAGCCAACGCTATCCTAAGCGTCTCCTAAATGGAGAAAACTGGAAGAATCACATTACCTGACTTCAAGTTATACTACAGAGCTATAGTAACCATAACAGCATGATACTGACATAAAAACAGACACATAGACCAATGAAACAGAATAGAGAACTCAGAAATAAATCCATACATCCACAGTGAACTCATTTTCAACAAGAGTGCCAAGAGCATACATTGGGGAAACAACAGTTCTTCAATAAATGGTGTTGGGAAAACTGGTATCGATATGCAGAAGAATGAAACCAGCCTCCTATCTTTTGGAATACACAAAAATCAAATCAAAATGGATTAAAGACTTAGGTCTAAGACCTAAAACTATGAAACTACTTAAAGAAAACATTGGGGAAACTCTCTAAGACATTGGTCTGGGCAAAGATTTTTTGAGTGATACCCTACAAGCACAGACAACCAAATCAAAAATAGACAAATGGGATCATATCAAGTTAAAAAGCTTTTGCACAGCAAAGGAAACAATGAACAAAGTAAAGAGACAACCCACTGAATGGGAGAAAATATTTGCAAACTACTCATTTGACAAGGGATTAATAACCAGAATATATAAGGAGCTCAAACAACTCTATAGAAAAAGAAATCTAAAAATCCAGTTTTTAAAAGGGCAATATATTTGAGTAGACATTTCTCAAAAGACGACATACAAATGGCAAACAGGCATATGAAAAGGTGCTCAACATCATAGATCATCAGAGAAATCCAAATCAAAACTACAATGAGGCCGGGCACAGTGGCTCATGCCTATAATCGCAGCACTCTGGGAGACCGAGGCAAGTGGATCATATGAGGTCAGGAGTTCGAGGCCAGCCTGGCCAACATGGTGAAACCCTGTCTCTACTAAAAACACAAAAAGTAATTAGCCAGGCATGGTGGCGGGCACCTGTAATCCTGGAAACTCAGGAGGCTGAGGCAGGAGAATCACTTGAACCCGGGAGGCAGTGGTTGCAGTGAGCCAAACTCACACCACTGCACTCCAGGCCTGGGTGACAGAGTGAGACTCCGTCTCAAAAAAAAAAAAAAACCTACAATGATATATCATCTCATACCAGTTAAAAAAGTTCTTATCCAAAAGATGGAATAACAAATGCTGGCAAGAATGTGAAGAAAAGGTAACCCTCGTACACTGTTGTTAGGAACATAAATTAGTACAATCACTATGGAGAAGAGTATGGCAGTTCCTCAAAAAACTACAGATAGAACTACCATATGATCCAGCAAGCCCACACTAGGTATATACTCAAAAGAAAGGAAATCAGTATATTGAAGAGATATCTGCACTCCCATATTTACTACAGCACTATTCACAATAGCCAAGATTTGGAAGCAACCTAAGTGTCCATCCACAGAAAAATGGATAAAGAAAATGTGGTACATATAGACAATGGAGAACTAGTCAGCCATAAAAAAGAATGAAATCCTGCCATTTGCAACAATATGGACAGAACTGAAGGTCATCATGTTAAGTGAAATAAGCCAGGCAAATAAAGACAGACTTCTCAGGTACTCATAAAAAAATTAAAACAACTGAACTCACAAAGATGTAAAGTAGAATGATAGCTACCAGAGGCTGGGAAAGGTAGTGGGGGGATGGGGGAGTGGGGATGGTTTCTTTTTTTTTTTAAGACGGGGTCTTGCTGTTGTCTCCCAGGCTGGAGTGCAATGGCGTGATTTCGGCTCACCACAACCTCTGCATCCCAGGTTCGAGTGATTCTCCTGCCTCAGCCTCCCTCCCGAGTAGCTGGAATTACAGGCCACCACACCCAGCTAATTTTTGTATTTTTAGTAGAGATGGGGTTTCACCATGTTGGCCAGGCTGGTCTTGAACTCCTGACCTCAGGTGACCCACCCACCTTGGCCTCCCAAAGTGCTAGGATTACAGGCGTGAGCCACCACGCCCGGCCGGGGATGGTTTCCATAGGTAGAAAATATAGTTAGATGGAATGAATAAGACATAGTATGTGATAGTGCAACAGGGTGACAACATTCAATGGTAATTTATTGTACATTTCAAAATACCTTAGAGTATAATTGGGTTTTTAGTAACACAAAGGAAAAATGTTTGATGTGATGGATAACCCATTTACCCTGATGTGATTATTATGCATTGCATGCCTGTGTCAAAATAACTGATGGGCTGGGCATGGTGGCTTACACCTATAATCCCAGCACTTTGGGAGGCCAAGGCAGGAGGATAGCTTGAACCCAGGAGTTCGAGACCAGCATGGGCAACATATTGAGACGTCGCCTCTATGCATACACAAAATTTTTTTTTTAATTCGTTTGGAATGATGGTGTATACCAATTGTCCCAGCTACTCGGGAGGCTAAGGTGGGAGAACAGCTTGAGCATAGGAGGAGCAGGACACTGCACTGTAGCCTGGGCATAAGGGCAAGCCCCTGTCTCAAAAAACAACACTTCATGTACACCATAAATATATACACCTACTGGGCTGGGCACGGTGGTTCATGCCTGTAATCCTAGCACTTCGGGAGGCTGAGGTGGGCAGATCATGAGGTCAGAAGTTTAAGACCAGCCTGACCAACATGGTGAAACCCCATCTCTACTAAAAACACAAAACTTAGCCGGGCATGGTGGAGCACACCTGTAATCACCAGCTACTCAGGAGGCTGAGGCAGGAGAATAGCTTGCACCCAGGAAGCAGAGGTTGCAGTGAGCTGAGATCGCACCACTGTACTCCAGCCTGGGTGACAGACTGAGACTCCATCTCAAAAAAACAAAAACAAACAAACAAACAACAACAAAATATATATACCAATATGTATCCATAAAAATTAAAAACAAAAAATTGTTTAAGGTATGAGTGCAAATACTTTCCCTATAATGCACTGAGTCACAGACCAGTATGTATTTCTATACCCCTACAAGTACTCTTTTTTACAAAATTTATTATTATACAGTAACATAATATATAGTTTTGTTGTTTTAATTGTGGATGCCTATTTTGGTTTCAGATTTCTTACCATGTCAATATACCAGGTCCATCTCATTCTTTTTCAAGCACAACATGTATATATTAAGTATATTAACCCTGTATTACTTTTCCCTGTTTGTAGTCTGCCTTTTAATTTTGATAACTTCTATGCTTGGACAGTTATCTTCCTTAAACTAGACAGCAGATAAACATTTATCTAAAATTTCATATAGTTTTCTTATGTTGCTTTTCATGTATTGATATTATTTTGTTGCAGAGGATAGGTAAAGTATCTTTTTTTCACTCTTATTTTAGGTTTCAGAGTATATGTGCAGGTTTGTCATATAGGTAAACTGCATGTCACAAGGGTTTGGCATACAGATTATTTCATCGCCCAGGTAAGCAGCATAGTACCAAATAGTATGGCATATATACACCATGGAACACTATGCAGCCATGAAGAAAGAATGAGACCACGTCCTCCACAGCAACATGGACATTATCCTATACAAACTAACACAGTAACAGGAAACCAAATACTGCATATTCTCACCTATAAGTGGGTATAAGTGGAACCTGTAAGTATTCTTTCAAAATACATACATATAGGCCAGGCGCAGTGGCTCACACCTGTAATCTCAACACTTTGGGAGGCTGAGGCAAGCGGATCACAAGGTCAAGAGATCGAGACCATCCTAGCCAACATGGTGAAACCCCACCTCTACCAAAATACAAAAAATTAGCCAGGCGTGGTGGTATTTTATTGTACATTTCAATAAATGTAGTCCCAGCTACTTGGGAGGCTGTAGTCCCAGCTACTTGGGAGGCTGAGGCAGGGGAATCACTTGAACCCAGGAGGCAGAGGTTGCAGTGAGCCGAGATTGTGCCACTGCACTCCAGTCTGGTGACAGAACCAGATACCTTCTCAAAAAAA
>NW_012115489.1:3018079-3018606 GCF_000951035.1 Colobus angolensis palliatus | reverse complement strand
TATTTATATATACATAAACATATAAAATGATATAAAGAATAGAGATACAAATTTAATAATATAGCAATTTAACAATATAATTAGGAGGGCCTGTTTATATATGAAGTATATTTTATCATGATAGATTAGATATAGTATTAATAAATTGCTTCCTTTAACACCCTATTCACTGAATTTTCCAGTAAACCACGATTACTAATTATTCCTGGAATCCGAAAAGAGGTTAAAAAGATTTTATAACAGTATCCTATGAAATGTACTACTTTCAAGTAATAGTACTTGAATTACCAAAACCCATCACTCAAGCCAATGACTACAATTAAGATATCAGTAACACTTCCTAGACAAATAAACAGTCAATTAATTATATTTACATCTGAGAAATGGAGAAAGTACATATAAGCCATGATTTCAAAGTCAAAAGAGAGAATATTTGGCAAAGAGGGGTGAGTTATAGCAGTTTTTTGTATGCTGATAATTAATTTAATTTCCTACATTTTTATGTAGATTTCTGCTATTCTTTTTTT
>NW_012115489.1:3008397-3017819 GCF_000951035.1 Colobus angolensis palliatus | reverse complement strand
AGGATGGTCTCGATCTCCTGACCTCGTGATCCGCCCGCCTCGGCCTCCCAAAGTGCTGGGATTACAGGCTTGAGCCACCACGCCTGGCTCTAATCATCTTTCTATATGGATGACTACATAAGTCTAAGAATGCCAAAAGAGACAGACACAGAACCAGTCGGATTCCTTTCTTCTTGAAGCTTCTGCACAGCAAAAGACACTTTAACAGACAACGTAGAGAATGGGAGAAAATTTTTACAAACAATGCATGTGACAAAGATCTAATGTCCAACACCGATAAGGAACTTAAACAAATCTATAAGAAAAAATAACCTCATTAGAAAATGGGCAAAGAACATAAAGAGACACTTAAAAAGAAGACATACATACAGCCAACAAGCATACGAAAAAAAGCTCAATATCACTGATCATTAGAGAAATGCAAATCAAAACCACAATGGCATACCATCTCACACCAGTCAGAATGGTTATTATTAAAAAGTCAAGGTCGGGCATGGTGGCTCACGCCTGTAACCCCAGCACTTTAGGAGGCCAATACAGGCAGATCACACGACGTCAGGAATTCGAGACCAGCCTGGACAACCTGGCAAAACCCCGTCTCTATTAAAAACACAAAAATTAGCCAAGTGTGGTGGCGGGCACCTGTAATCCCAGCTACTCAGGACGCTGAGACAGGAGAATCACTTGAACCCGGGAGGCGGAGGTTGTACTGAGCCAAGATCATGCCACTGCACTCTCCAGCTTGGGTGACAGAGCTGGACTCTGTCTCAAAAAAAAAAAAAAAAACATTATATTTGAACTTTGTTTGAATCACTAACACATACTGGGCATTCAATAACAAAAGAAAGGACATGAGATTGTGATTCTTATTAGGGTTTGAAAGGCACTTCACTAGGGTTCAACATAGAGCAGTCTGAAACATACTATAATAATTTAATCCAATGGCTCATCTACAGCACCTAAAAAGATTCCAGCAGATTCTCATTATTCAGCGTAGTTACAGTCTACAAAGTTCCATGAACACTGAATTAGTAAATAAAAAGTTAGGTTTCAGCAAGCCACTGGTCACATTTTTGTAAACTTACCAACACCTAATTTTGTTGTATGTGTGCTTATTTAATATATATTGTTGGCTAGGCGCAGTGGCTATCGCCTGTAATCCCAGCACTTTGGGAAGCCATGGCAGGCGGATCATTTGAGGTCAGGAGTTCGAGACCAGCCTGGCCAACATGGTGAAACCCCGTCTCTACTAAAAATACAAAAAAAAGAAAAAAAATTAGCCAATCATGGTGGCGCATGCCTGTAGTCTTAGCTACTCAGGAGGCTAAGGCAGGAGAATCGCTTGAACCCAGGAGGCAGAGGTTGCAGTGAGCCAAGACTGCACCAGTGCACTCCAGCCTGAGCAACAGAGTGAGACTCTATCTCCAAAAACAAAATTAAATAAATAAATAAATAATACATATTGTTGATTCATTAACATTGAACTCACACCCAAAGGCACTACAGCATTCACACCTGAATGAAGTTTATTTAATGCATGTATTTTCTCTATAAGGCACATCACAGACTTCTCGGACTTATGAATGCTAAGCAGCACTTCAGCACTATGCTTGGGGGCCAATTTAAATGGCAAAACAACCAACAAACAGTACAAAAATAGGAAAAGCATGGCATTAAATAGACAACAAAAACGATACCTGGCTATTGTATGAGAGCTGAAAAAGAAGGCAGAATATCACCCTGTTCAAACTCAAATTCTTTGTCACTCTGCAAGCACATGACTATGAAAGTGCTATGAGTACTGATTTGGGGATTACAAAAAATAGTAGGTCAGTTCACAAATACGAAAGCTGCAAACAAAGAGGATCGACTGTATTTTCGTAGACAATCTAATCTCATAGAAGATTTCAATTCAGACAAAAATCATGAGAATTACTGTATTAGAAAAGGGTACTAGATAGGGGGAAAAGAATAAAAATCAGAATTAAAGGCTCAAAATTCTGCATCAACCATATCCAGTTACACCTTAATATGTTTGTGACAGACTACATTATTGTTCCAAACCATCACCCCTCCCTATATCTACAACCTTTCCCCAAGACAATGCAGTTCCTCCTGCTAGAGATCAGGTATATTTATCTATACTACCAATGTTAGCCATGGACAAGATATGTGTTTTGGCTGACTGAATGTTAGTGGACATGATATATGCAATGGCTTAAAATGTACTTCCTGAACTGGAGTTTCCTTGTGATTCTATCACTGTGACAAAAACGCATCCTCATGTAGTCCACTGATCCAAGGGGGAACAAACACACAGAAAACATACCTAGACTCTATCTGTAGCCTGGAGCCTCACCAAGCCAAGAACAGTCAACTCACAGACATGTCAGCAAAAATAAATGTTTTTCATACCTTAAGTTTTATATAATTATTGACCTATAGTTAAATGATATATAATATACATTGATTTTAAAATATCATTATCCCATTAAAAATATTTACATTAAAAACTGAGATCACTTTCTTTCCTTTTTTTTTTGAAATTAAGACACAGGGTGTCTCAGTGTTGCCCAAGCTGGAGTTCAGTGGCTAGTGGCTATTCACAAGCACGATCATTGCACACTACAACCTCAAACTCCTGGGTAGGATCAAGCAATCCTCCTGCCTCAGCTTTCCAAGTAGCTGGGACTACAGATGTGTACCACAGCATGTCAGCTGTCTCTCCCCTTCTTGACCTAAAGCCTAGCACAAAAATTAGCTGAAGAGAATGTTTCCAAAAATGCCTGAATCAATATCTCCCATCCTACATAATTTCTGTTTGATTTTGCCATTCACCCATAAAATGGTGGGATCTACCTCCCCTCCCGGCAAATTTGAGCTGGCCCTCTAATCCTAAGATCTGAAGCCAGATATTAAGCTACTTAATTAATTTCCATGTTTGTCCTCCATGCAACCTAGCAATCAAGTAAGAAGTCAAAACCTACTGATACGGTTTGGATGTGTCCCCACACAAATCTCACCTTGCACTGCAATAATTCCCATGTGTCAAGGACAGGGCCAGGTACAGATAACTGAATCATGAGGATGGTTCCCCCCATACTGTTCTCATGGTGGTGAATAAGTCTCATGAGATCTGATGGTTTTATAAATGGGAGTTCCCCTGCACATGCTCTCTCTTGCCTGCTGCTACGTGAGACATGATTTTGTACCTCCTCGCCTTCCACCATAATTGTGAGGCCTCCCCAGCCATGCAGAACTGTGAGTCAATTCAACCTCTTTGCTTTATAAATTACCCAGTCTAAGGTATGTCTTTATTTGCAGTGTGAGAACAAACTAATACAATAAATTGGTACCAGTAGAGTGGGATGCTGCTGTAAAGATACCCGAAAATGTGGAAGCAACTTTGCAACTGGGTAACAAGGAGAGGCTGGAACAGTTTGGAAGGCTCAGAAGAGGATAGGAAAATGTAGGAAAGTTTGGAACTTCCTAGAGAATTGTTGAATGGCTTTGACCAAAATGTTAATAGTGATACAGACAATGAGGTCCAGGCTGAGGTGGTCTCAGATGGAGATGAGGAATTTGTTGGGAAATGGAGTAAAGTCACTCTCACTATGCAAAGACACTGGAGGCATTGTGCCTCTGTATTAGAAAAGCGCACAAGATAGGCGGAAAAGAGTGAAAATCAGAATTTTTTTCTAGAGTTCCCTAGAGATCTGTGGAACTTTGAACTTGAGAGAGATGATTTAAGGTATCTGGCAGAAGAAATTTCTAAACTGCAAAGCGTTCAAGAAGAAGCAGAGAATAGTTCAGAAAATTTGTAGCCTGATGATGCAAGAGAAAAGAAAAACCTATTTTCTGAGGAGATTGGGTTGTAGAAATTTGCCTAAGTAATGAGGAGCCAAATGTTAATCACCAAGACAATGGGGCAAATGTCTCCAGGGCATGTTAGAGATCTTCACAGCAGACCCTCCCATCACAGGCCTGGAGGCCTAGAAGGAAAAAACGGTTTTGTGGGTCCAGGATCCCCTGCTGTGTACAGCCTAAGAACTTGGTGCCCTGCATCCCAGCTGCTCCTGCCATAGGTAAAAGGGGCCATTGTACACCTCAGGCCATGGCTTCAGAGGGTGCAAGTCCCAAGACTTGGCAGGTTCAAGGTGGTGTAGAGCCTGAAGATGCACAGAAGTCAAGAATTAAGCTTCGGGAACCTCCGCCTAGATTTCAGAAGATGTATGGAGATGTCTGGAAATCCAGGTAGAAGTTTGCTGCAGGGGCAGGGCCCTCATGGAGAACCTCAGGTAAGATGGTATCAAAGGGAAATAAGGGGTTGGAGCCCCCACAAAGAGTCCCCACTGGGGTACTGCCAAGTAGAGCTGTGAGAAAAGGGCCGCCATCCTCCAGACCCCAGAATGGTAGATCCACTGACAGCTTGCACTGTGTGCCTGGAAAAGCTTCAGACACTCAATGCAGTCAGAAAGGGGGCTGTATCCTGCAAAGCCACAGGGGCTGGGCTGCCCAAGACCATGGGAACCCACTTCTTGCATCACCTAGATGTGACACATAGGGTCAAAGGAGGTCATTTTGGAGCTTTAAGATTTGCCTGCTGGATTCTGGACTTGCATGGGGCCTGTAGCCCTTTTGCTTTGGCTACTTTCACCCATTTGGAATGGGTGTATTTACCCAATGCTTGTATTCCTGTGTATCTAGAAAGTAACTAACTTGCTTTTGATTTTACAGGCTCATAGGTGGGAGGGACTTGCCTTGTCTCAGATGAGACGTTGGACTATGGACTTTTGAGTTAATGCTGAAAGAAGAGTTTGGGGAACTTTGGGGAAGGCATGATTGGTTTTGAAATGTGAGGACATGAGATTTGGGAGGGGTTGGGGCAGAATGATATGGTTTGGCTGTGTTCCCACCCAAATCTCATCTTGAATTGTAATAATTCCCATGTGTCAAGGGTGGGGCCAGGTGGAGATAACTAAATCATGGAGGCAGTTTCCCCCATGCTATTCTCATGGTAGTGAATAAGTCTCATGAGATCTGATAGTTTTATAAATGGGAGCTCCCCTGCAAATGCTCTCTCCTGCCTGCCACCATGTAAGACACAACTTTGCACCTCCTCGCCTTCCACCATGATCATGAGGCCTCTCCAGCCATGTAGAACTGTGAGTCAATTAACCTCTTTCCTTTATAAATTATCCAGTCTCGAACAGGTCGTTATTAGCAGCATGAGAACAGACTAATACACCTACTAAGACACTGTAAAAAGACCCAAACTAGACATGTGGCAAGGGAAAAAGAGAGAAAGAAAGCGCGCCAGCAAGAAGGGAAGGGGTGGGGTAGAAGTAAGGAAGAGGCCATGGAGATGCCATGGAGCAGGACATCGACTGCAAATCATCTGGGCCCATTTTGTATCTTATAGCCATCCTAGTGCTCCAGCTGATACTGTATGAAGCAGAACTTCCCAGCCAATCCACACAATTGTGAGAACAAATAAACTGCTATTGTTTTATGACACTAACTTTTGGGGTGAATTATTACATGATAACTCAAATAGTTGTTAATAAATGTGTGCTGAATTAATTTAATTCATTAAAATATTCTGTTTAATGCTTACCTTGGTGTTGGCCATGTCCACAATATACTGGTCTCCTTTTATACATTCCATTACTTCAAAACCATCTCTGTCAATCACCTTGGCCTGAGAGCTTCCAGATACAACAAGAATCATGTCTCCTGTATTACTATACTGTAATGACTTGATCTGGTGGCTGTACAAAAAGAAAAGGAAAATTGGTAAGATACTGAGCACAATGTTTATAATTTTACTACAGTAAGTATTGCCAGAAAAAAAATGTTACACAAATGCACAAATTGATAATTTCACAAAATCAGGAACATCAACCTCAAATGCATTCTAAATACCCACTGGCAGCCGAGTGAGGTGGCTCATGCCTATAATCCCAAAACTTTGGGAGGCTGAGGCAGATGGATCACCTGAGCTCAGGAGTTCAAAACCAGCCTGGCCAACATGGTGAAACCCTGTCTCTAACAAAAATACAAAAAATTAGCCGGGCATGGTGGCAGGTACCTATAATCCAAGCTACTTGGGAGGCGAAGCCAGGAGAAGTGCTTGAACCTAGGAGGCAGAAGTTGCAGTGAGCTGAGATCGCATCACTGCACTCCAGCCTGGCAACAAGAGCAAAACTCTGTCACAAAAAAATAAAAAAAAAAAAACCAACCAACCAACCAACCACTGGCTATTCTGGTAGTTCTCTCTTTCCACTTTCCACTGCAATCTATTAAAAATCTCTCTAATTACCTTATATCTCCAACCCAACCAACTCTCCCTCTTTCAGCTGTTGAATCTTCTGGCTCTTTCTCAGAAGAAACAAGAACTGCCTCAACTTCCTCTCATTATCCTTATAAACTTATCTTTACTTGAACTTTCTTCCTCCTCCTCTTTCATTACAATGGTAGAAATGAACCTCTTCCACCCCATGGCAAATCATACTTATATCCTGGATCTCATCTCTCCCAGTCTCCTCAGGAACTTCTACCGACTATCTTCTCTCTCTCCTCCCCTTCACAGCTAAGCTGTTTGAACAAGTTTTCAAGCCTCCTCATCTCCTCTTTTAATTCTCTAGCACTACAATATCTTTCCACCCTCACCACTTCACTAAAACTCATGTTGCCATTGTGGCTGTAGTGAATACAGTGGTGTGCTACCCAGAACTCCCCCTTCAGAAGTGAAGTGCTCATTATCCTAGCTTCTGGGATTTTGCCTACTGATGGCTAATAGCTGGACCCTCAGGAATTTCCCTGAGTTGCAACTCCCTCACCAAAGGTTACACTATTATACCACCCCAAAACAGCCCACATTCAATGACTGACCAATATGCAGTAGAACAGTCTATTCCTGGAATATCTCAGAGGGGTTATTCTAGCTTCAGATCTCCCTGTGGAACAGTTGTTGCTGCTATGGCAACTACATGGCAATTCAATTTCCCCATCTTCCTAATGCTGTTTCCCTTGTACCCTCTCTCACGGGGATTGACCTCAGAAACACTCCCCAATATAAACTTCTGTCATGCAAACACAGACATTTCAAAGTGTGTTTTTGGGAAACCTGACCTGGGAAAGTTGATACGAAAAGTGGTCCTATGAAGTTTTGACTCCCAATGAGAATTTGATGCTGTATCAATCAAAAACTGGCTAGCAATGAGAAACCCATTACTGGTGGCACATAGTCCCTAACATGCCACAGCAGGGCAACCACAATTGCTGAAACTTTTGTTGGTGAAAGAGAAGCCACGGCAGGTGCAATATTTCAGGCATTTATACACAGAAGTAATTAAAAGGACTAGGAATTGGATAGCTGTTGCTAGGAGAAGTCGATGCAACAGAGAAAAACAATGAAAGGGTGAGAGTGACAAATCACCAATTAAAGACTATACTATGAAATCCAGAGAGTCTCTCTGGCAGCATATAAAGACAGGGTTTTTGGTCTCTGTCAGATAAGCGGTATGCAGTCATTGATCTCATGAAGCATTTTTTTCTATCCCTGTTAAGGAGGACTAAGAGCAGCTGACAGTCCCATCCAACTAACAGCAGCATACATTTACACGCATGAATTAAGGCTATTATTAATTTTCCAGCCTTTAGATCCCAAGGGATATGAACAATCCAAAGAAATTCATGTTGATCCACGGTCTAAATATCACATTAATTCAATCAGGTGAGCAAGAAGGAGCACATATACTGGTAAGATACAATCTTCCCAGAAAATGAGAGATAAACCCTATAAAAGAACAGGAGATTGAGACAAGGAGATGAGGAGAAGATGCATGTAGACAGACATATGAAAGGGGACAAGTATGAAGCTTTTTGGGTCACAAGTTAATCCCAGAAAGCATCAACCTCAAAAAAGGCAATGAATAACCATGCAAAGTGACTTGGTCAGTTTGGCTGACGTCATCCACCCCACTGTTAATAGGCTTGTAAATGAAATAGTCATGGTGGCATCAACAGAAGTCATAGATGAGTCCAACAGCAACTCTTAACTTGACCTAACTGTTGTTGCTGCTGAAGATCCAACCTGCCAACTCTGGTGAGCCCTTCCTCACAAAATCAATACTAAGCTAATAAATAAGTAAAATATATTATATGAAAAATGGTAATAAGTATGTGGGAGAAATAAAGCTAGGAAGGTAAGAGACAGGGATAAATATTTTAAATAAGGAGGTCAAGAAATAAGTGAGTAGCTAGAATTACAGAATCACTTAAAGTAAAGGCAAAATAAAGATGTTTTCAGAAAAACTAAAACTAACAGAATTTGTCAACAGTTGACTTGCTTTAAAAGAGATATTACACAGAATTCTCCAGGTAGAAAGAAAATGATCCCCAACAGAGTATGGCACGAAGAATAACAGAAAGGGAGAATATACAAGTAAATGAACAAATAAGTTATGAATACTGACGGCATAAAATAACAATACATCTGAACGGTTTAAAATGCACATACCAATACGTAAAAGTACAAAGGATCCTTGAACAACACAGGTTTGAACTGCACAGCTCCACTTTTACACTGATTTTTCTCAACCACATACAGATCAAAAATACAGTATTCTGCCAGGAACAGTGGCTCGTGCTCATAATCCCAGTAATGCAATGAGCTATGATGGCGTCACTACACTCCAGCCTACGTGACAGAGCAAGACCCAATCTCTAAAAAAAAGGAGAAAAGGTGGGGCAGGGTGACTCATGCCACGGTTTGGGAGGCTGAGGTAGGTGGATCACGAGGTCAAAATCAAGACCATCCTGACTAACATGGTGAAATCCCGTCTCTACTAAACATACAAAAAATTAGCCAGGTGTGCT
This sequence comes from Colobus angolensis palliatus, assembly GCF_000951035.1. Classification (NCBI taxonomy): domain Eukaryota; kingdom Metazoa; phylum Chordata; class Mammalia; order Primates; family Cercopithecidae; genus Colobus; species Colobus angolensis. The sequence goes on along the minus strand of NW_012115489.1, from coordinate 3,008,936 downwards.
GGCATGCACTTGTAGTCCCAGTTACTTGGGAGGCTGAGGCAGGAGAATTGCTTGATCCTGGGAGGCAGAGGTTGCAATGAGTCAAGACTGCTCCACTGCACTCCAGCCTGGCTGACAGAGCGAGACTCCGTCTCAGAAAAAAAAAAAAAAAAAGACGAAGAAAAAAGAAACACTAAAACATCGTATGTAGTATTCACTATAGTATTCACAGGATGCAAAACTTGCATATACAAAAGGCTGGCTTTTCCCACAGGTGGACTCCTCAGGACCAACTGCAGGACTTGGGTATGCACAAATTTGAATACAGACAGGGATCCTTGCCTACACCAAGGGGACAACTATGTGTGAGAACAGTAGCAAAAGGGCAGGAGGGAGTAACTGCCGTTACGTGTAGTTAATAATCCAAAGTCTTTGTATGTGACTGGGAAGTAGTAAAAGTACTAATTTTTTTCTTTTTTTGAGACGGAGTCTCGCTCTGCCGCCCAGGCTGGAGTGCAGTGGCCGGATCTCAGCTCACTGCAAGCTCCGCCTCCTGGGTT
>NW_012115489.1:2995207-3007832 GCF_000951035.1 Colobus angolensis palliatus | reverse complement strand
GTGGAGGTTGTGGTGAGCCAGATCACACCACTGCACTCCAGCCTGGGCAACATGAGTGAAACTCCATCTTAAAAAAAAAAAAAAATTCAAGGAACAAGGATGCATGCCAAGGCTCATATCTGTAATCCCAGCATTGTGGGAGGCCAAGGCAGGTGGATCACTTGAGGCCAGCCTGGTCAATATAGCGAAACCCGGTCTCTACTAAAAATACAAAAAATTTGCCAGGCGTGGTAGCTCACACTTGTAATCTCAGCTACTCGGAAGGCTTAGGCATGAGAATCACTGGAATCTGGGAGGTGGAGGTTGCAATGAGCTGAGATCATGCCACTGCACTCCAGCCTGGGCAATAGAGCAAGACTCTGTCTCAAAAACTAAAAATAAAAAATAATAAAATAGGCCGGGCACAGTGGCTCAAGTCTGTAATCCCAGCACTTTGGGAGGCCGAGGCGGGCGGATCACAAGGTCAGGAGATCGAGACCATCCTGGCTAACATGGTGAAACCCTGTCTCTACTAAAAATACAAAAAAATTAGCCGGGCGTGGTGGCACATGCCTGTAGTCCCAGCTACTCGGGAGGCTGAGGCAGGAGAATGGCGTGAACCCGGGAGGCGGAGCTTGCAATGAGCCCAGATTGTGCCATTGCACTCCAGCCTGGGTGACAGAGTGAGACTCCGTCTCAAAATAATAATAATAATAATAATAATAATAATAAAATAAAGGAACATTACTGGAGATAAAAAGGACCTTTCACCATTATCCTCAGCAAACAAATGCAGAAACAGAAAACCAAACGCTGCATGTTCTCACTTATAAGTGGGAGCTGAATGATGGGAACACATGGACACGTGGGGGAACAACACACATAGGGGAACAACACACCTTGGGGCCTGGGTGTCAGGGGGAGAGCATCAGGAAGAATAGTTAATGGATGCTGGGCTTAATACCTAGGTGATGGGATAATCGGTGCAGCAAACCACTATGGCACACATTTACCTACATAACAAACCTGCACATCCAGCACATGTAGCCGCAGAACTTAAAATAAAAGTTGAAGATTAAAAAAAAAATTCATAATAACAAATAGGGAAATCTACCAGGCAGATACAATAATTCTAAGTGTGCTCATGCCTAGTGACAGTCCTCCAAATACATAAAGCAAAAAATTACAAAACTAAAAGGAGAAACAGGCAAATCTACAATCACACTGAGAGATTTTAACATCTCTTTTCCAGTAACTGATACTACCAGCCAATTTTTAAAGATCGATAAGGATAGAGAAGATTAGAACAACACAATAAACTTAATTTACCTATGTTGGATGCACAACAAAAAATGCATTCAAGTATACAAATAATGTTTAAAAAACTGACATATGCAAATCTGTAAATCAAGTCTCAATAAATGTCAAAAACCTAAAATCATATAGAATATGTTCTCTAATCCTAGTCGAATCGTTACAAATAAATTTTCAAAAATAATCTGAAAACCGTTGAATGTTTGGAAATAAAGCAAGATACCTACAAGTAATCCTCAGATCAAAGAAAAAAAAACACAATAGAAATTAGAAAATGTTAACTGAATGATAATGAAAACACAATGAATTAGAACTTGTGACATGTAGCTAAAGCTATTTAAAAGAAAATTTACGGAGTTAAATACATACATTACAAAAAACTGTTTTAATCAATGATCTAAACGTATGTTTCCAAAAGCTAGAAACAGCAAACTATATCTATCTCTCATGAACACAGATACAAAATACTCCAAACAAAACATTAGCAAATGGAATCCAGCAATATATATAAAAGGAAAAGATATCACAATCATGTAAAATGTATTCCAGCAAAGCAAGATGGATTTAATATTCAAGTCAATTCATGTGACTTTCTAAAAATCCAGCATAAAGGAAGAAAAGTAATTCAGGCATCTGATAAAACATCAACATTAAGAATATAAGGCCAGGCGCGGTGCCTCACGCCTGTAATCCCAGACTTTGGGAGGCAGAGGCGGGCAGATCACCTGAGATCAGGAGCTCGAGACCAGCCTGGCTAACATGGTGAAACCCTGTTTCTACTAAAAATACAGAAAATCAGCTGGGCGTGATGGCACACACCTGTAACCCCAGCTACTCGGGAGGCTGAGGCAGGAGAATCGCTTGAACCCAGGAGGCGGAGGGTACAGTGAGCCGAGATCATGCCATTGCACTCCAGCTTGGGGAACAAGAGCAAAACTTTTCTCAAAAAAAAAAAAAAAAAAAAGACAGAAAGAAAAAAAGGATATGAATAGACCAAGCTAGAAAGTAGGAGAAAATATTTGTAATGCAAAAGATTATTGCTCTGTGTGTATGGGTATCTCCTAAAATACATCAATTACAAAAAAAAAAAAGAATAAAAAGACTAACAACCCACTAAAAGTGTAAAAACATAGATACTTCACAAAATATATTCAAGTGCTCTACAAAAACATCAAAAGGTGCTTCACATCATTAATCATTTGTGAAATGCAAAAACAAAAAAACACAAGGTATCATGTTATACTCACCCACTAAAATGGTTAAATCCAAGATACTGACAATATCAAATATTGTCAAGAATGTGGAGCAATTAGAATTCTCATACACAACTGGTAAAGTGTAAGATAAAAAAATAGGTTGGAGAACTGTTTGACAGTTTCATATAAAGGTAAACATGTACCCATCCTATGACTCAGCAGTTCTATTCCTAGGTATGTTCATAGCACATAAAAAGGCTCATACGAAAATGTTCAAAGCAGCCTTATTCATTATGTCCAAAAGCTGAAAACAATAATCTAAACTGTACACTTGGCCAGATACAATGGCTCACGCCTGTAATCCCAGCCCTCTGGAGACGGGCGGATCACTTGAGGCCATGAGTTTGAGATCAACCTGGCCAAAGTGGCAAAACCCTGTCTCTACTTAAAGTACAAAAAAATTAACCAGGCATGGAGACGAGTGTCTGTAATCCCAGCTACTAGGGAGGCTGAGGCAAGAGAACTTCTTGAATTCAGGAGGCGGAGGTTGTAGTGAGCCAAGATCGTGCCACTGCACTCCAGCCTGGGCAACAAAGTGAGACTCCGTCTCAATTAATCAATCAATTGTACACTTTACATGCTGTATATATAATTTGTACATTTGGTATATTCATGCAATGAAATACATGGATAAACGTCATAAGCATTTTATTGAGTAAAACAAAAAAGATACACACTATACATGATATAATCCCAATTATATAAAGTCAAAAAATAGGAAAATATTATGGCAATAAAAATTTTAAAGTACTAGCCTCTATGGGAAGGAGGGACATGGAATGAAAAGGAATCAAGAGAACTTTCTGAGGAGAGGGGTATATTTGTTTTCAGTGATACTTAAGCAAGTGTATGCAAATATCAAAGCATTCAAGTCAAGCCCTTAAGAATGGCAAAATCTTGCATACAAATTGTATCTCAATAAAATTTGTATTTAAACTTGGGATATTCACTAATAATTTCTTAAAATCTCCTGGCAAATTAGGAAGTAAAGGGAAAGGGTATATTTGTTTTCAGTGATACTTAAGCAAGCGTATGCAAATAACAAAGCATTCAAGTCAAGCCCTTAAGAATGGCAAAATCTTGCATACAAATTGTACTTCAATAAAATTTGTATTTAAACTTGGGATATTCACTAATAATTTCTTAAAACCTCCTGGCAAATTAGGAAGTTAAGGGAAAGTTCTTGATTTGATAAAGAGTATCATTTTAAAAAAACTATAACAAGTATCTTCCTTAATGTTGACATGTTAAAAACATTTCCTCTGGCCGGGCGCGGTGGCTCAAGCCTGTAATCCCAGCACTTTGGGAGGCCGAGACGGGCGGATCACGAGGTCAGGAGATCAAGACCATCCTGGCTAACACGGTGAAACCCCGTTTCTACTAAAAAAAATACAAAAAACTAGCCGGGCGTGGTGGCAGGTGCCTGTAGTCCCAGCTACTCGGGAGGCTGAGGCGAGAGAATGGCGTAAACCCGGGAGGCGGAGCTTGCAGTGAGCTGAGATCCGGCCACTGCACTCCAGCCTAGGCGACAGAGCGAGACTCTGTCTCAAAAAAAAAAAAAAAAATTTCCTCTGACATCAGGAGCAAGATAAGAAAACCTATTTTCAACACTTCTATTCAACATATAATAGAGGTCTTTGACAGTGCAATATGACAAGAAAAAGGCCACTTGATTTATGACAAAAGTGATGAAAGAAATCTTTTCAATGAATGATGCTGAGTCAATTTGACATTGTAAATAACAAATCTTTGTCCTTATTTTACAACACACATAAAAATCAATTCCAGGTACAGTGTAGACATTAATTATTAACTTTTAAAAGTAATATATCTAAACTTCTGGAAGATAAAATTGACAACACAGGGTTAAAGAAAAATTTTCTTAAACAGAAACCAAAAAAAGTCTAACCATAAAAAAAAAGAATGCAAACGTTACCTTCATCAAAATTAGGAATTTCTATTCATCAAAAGACATCACAAACAGTGAAAAAACAAGCCAAAAATTGTGAGTGAATGTGCCTCCTATTTAATCAGTGAAAGTCCCCAGATCCACCATATTTTTAAAATCTATTAAATGATATTTTAAAAAAAAAAAAAAGGCAACCACCAGAAAAATGACCAAAAGATTTATCCATTTGAGAAAGGATATCCAAATACCCAATAATGTTATAAGAAGTTATCTAATCTCATCATGCATCACAAAAATTCAAAATAAAGCTACAATGAAATACTACTATATATCCACCAAAATGACTAAAATTTAAAAGGTTGACAACACAAAGTGTTAGCAAAGATGTAAGGTAACTTTTGTGGACTCATGGGTAGGAGGGTAGACTGGTACAATCATTTTCAAAATCTATTAGAAATACCTGCTAATGGGCGGGTGCAGTGACTCACACCTGTAATTCCACCACTTTGGGAAGCCAAGGCAGGTCAATCACTTGAGTTCATGAGTTTGAGACCAGCCTGGCCCACATGGCAAAACCCTAAAACCTAAAAATACAAAAATTAGCCATGTGTGATGGCTCATGCCTGTAGTCCCAGCTACTCAGAAGGCTGAGGCAGAACTGAACCCAGGAGACAGAGGTTGCAGAGAGCTGAGATCGTGCCACTGCACTCCAGCCTGGGAAACAGAGTGAGACTCAGTCTCAAAAAAAAACAAACAAACAAAAAAATACTTGCTAAAGCAGAATGTACGCATAATCAATGATCTAGCAATTCCACTACCAAATATATACCCAACAGAAAAGGAAATATATGTTCCAAATGACATCTACAAGAATGTTCACAGAAAAACCACTCGTAGTAGCCCCAAACTGGAAACAAGTCAAATGTCCATAGGCAGAAAATAGCTAAGTAGATGTATATTCATACAGCAGCACACTGTATAGCAATTGAAATGTACAAATTTTTGCTATAAACAGTATGGATATATTTTACAAATATAATCAAGTGAAAGAAGCCAGACAAAAAAAAATATGCTGTATTCACCCATTTAAGTAATATTCAAATATAGGCAAAAGTAATCTGTGGTGCAAGTTGTCAAGATGAGAAGATTGTGAGTAATATCTGGTAAACAGGTTTCTGGCACTGGTAACACTCTACTTCTTCTATTTGGGTAGCAATTACAGGGATGTATTCATTTTATGATTAGTCCTCAAGCTATAGCCTTAGTAGTATCATAATTTTCTAAATATTATATTTTAATTTAAACATTATAAAAATTAGAGACATCTGAAGCAATTTTATATTAAGGCCCTTAATTCACCAGTAAGGATATCAAATGGGTACACTACTGTACTTTACAGTATAATTTAATTCTTGAAGGCTAGAAAATTCTCAGAATAAACTAGTAAGTACATTTAAAATGTTTTGTGGTTTAAATTGTTTGAGGGGTTAGGGGTTTTTTTGGCGTGTGTGTGTTTTTTTTTTTTTTTGCTTACATGGGCATCCTTCAGTTTTTAATAATGTAAAAAATTCTATTTACCCATTGCCAATGTGTATACATTAATCTGCAGCAATTTTATACAATAAAAGGTGAACTTCTATGCAGTAAACAGTAATTTAACAAAAAATGTACAGGAAGAATGTTCATTACAAATACAGGAAACATAAATATTACCAAATATTGGCAAGCACCAAAATGTTCAGAAATAGAAGTCTCTTACAATTATAGCTCTCTCAAGCAAAAAAATAGCAGAGAAAAACTTAATTTACCTTAGGGACTATTTATTTACTTAGAGATTTCTTAAAAGGTCAAATGAGGTCACACAGAGTACTAAGAAGGGCTGTTCATTCAGGCCTCACTAAGAACTCTTCATTCAGTAGCTATATAGTAATATGACAACTGCTCCTACAACCCAAAGAGGAACTACTCGTTAGAATCTGTTGCTCCCAACTCTGTTTTGCAATTATATGACTCAAGTATTCTGTCTCTGTTAACTATCACTTCTGTTACTCCCAAGTAAATTCCTTCTAATTCTCCCACTCTGTCTATTTAAGCGTTCTGCTGCCTCATGGCTTCAATTCCATCAGAGTTATGCATTCTGTTTTCTCTGTACATTTTTGCTCTGCTTCCATTGCCAATTTGCTAGTAAAGTGTTGTATATTCAAAGTTCCAAAGAAATAGAATATCCAAGACATCGTCAATCATCCAAAAAACAGTGTAGGAGGCCACAGTTAAGAGAAGCAAGACCATTAGCTTTCTTTATAGGCTCAAGAACAACAGGATGCTTTTCGGGTAGATCCTACTGCCACCCTAGCTATGGGCACATGTCAGAGTCCCATGTAATAAAGGAGACAAAAGGAAATCCATCACAAGTATAAACTAAGAAAAGTACTCCAAGGTTTCTAAGAATGGAGCTGTACAACTCACTCTGCCCCATGTGTTACTTCTCCACGGCACTTATCTATTATATTATATATAATATCTATTATATATATTTGGTTTATAGTCAGTCTTCCCTCATTAAAGTTCCTCATGACTATACAGTCATCCCTCAGTATCCATGGGGGACTAGTTCCAGGATCTCCTGAGGATAACAAAGAACACTCAAGTCCCTGATATAAAATGACATAGTATTTGCACATCACTTTGCACATCCTCCCATATACTTCATATCAACTCTAGATCACTCATAATACCTAAAGTAAATGTCATGCAAATAGTTACTGTACTATATCATGTAAGGAATAATGACAAGAAAAAAGTCTGTACATGTACAGTACAGATGCAATTTTTTTCCTAGTATTTCCAATCCTTAGTTGGTTTAATAAACAGATGTAGAACCCAGGAATAAGTTCTGGTGTTCTATTGCATAGTAGGATGAGTATAGTTAACAATAATGTATTATATATTTGAAAACAGCCGGAAGAGTACCAATTGTGAATTTTCTCCCTACAAAGAAATAATTATGCAAATTACCAATTTGATCATTACACACTGAGTGCATGTATTGAAACATCATACTGTACCCCATATATATGTACAATTATTATGTCAATAAAAATTTAATGTCAATATGTGAAATAAAATGAAAAAATAAAACTTTTTAAAGCAGTAATTATCTCTATGTGGTAGGAATATATACAATCTGAAATAAAAAATATGTTTAATTGTTAGGACAAAATAGATTATAGATTATTTTAAATGTGGAAACTATAAATTCTAAAATTCTCACAGAACCTGAAAAATCATTAGTATTTAAATATTTAAAAATCTGTCCTTGGAGAGAAAGCAAGTTATCACATTTACATCAACAAGTGCAACATATGAGCCTATTACCATCTGCTACAGACTGCATGTTTGTGTTCCCTCAAAATTCATATGATAGGCTGGGCGCGGTGGCTCATGCCTGTAATCCCAGTACTTTGGGAGGCTGAGGCAGGTGGATCATGAGGTCAGGAGATCGAGGCCATCCTGGCTGACATGGTAAAACCCTGTCTCTACTAAAAATACAAAAAATTAGCCGGGTGTGGTGGTGGGCATCTGTAGTCCCAGCTACTCAGGAGGCTGAGGAAAGAGAATGGCATGAACCCAGGAGGTGGAGCTTGCAGTGAGCTGAGATTGTGCTACTGTACTCTAGCCTGGGCGACAGAGTGAGACACTGTCTCAAAAAAAAAAAAAAAAAAAATCATATGATAAAGCCCTAACCCCCAAAGTGAGGATATTGCGAGGCATGGCCTTTAGGAGAGAATTAGGTATAGATGAGGTCATGAGAACAGAGGCCCTATGGTGGCATTAGTTCCTTTATAAGAAGAGACACTAGAGCTGCTTTTCTCCCTACCATGTGAGGATACTGAGAGAGGATGGCCATTTCCAATCTAGGAAGCAGGCCCTCTTTTAGAAACATAATTTGCCAGCACTTTGATCTTGCACTTCCAGACTCCAGAACTATGAGAAATATCTATTGTTTTCTGTTTTGTTTTGTTTTTTTTTCAGACAGAGTCTCACTGTGTCGTCCAGGCTGGACTGCAGTGGTGCAATCATGGCTCACTGCAACTTCCGCCTCCCGAGTTCAAGCAATTCTCCCACCTCAGCCTCCCAAGTAGCTGGGACTACAGGCGTACACCACCATGCCTGGCTAATTTTTGTAGAGACAAAGTTTTGCCATGTTGCCCAGGCTGGTCTCAAACTCCTGAACTCAAGTGATCCACCTGCCTCAGCCTCCCAAAGTGCTAGGAATACAGGCATAAGCCACCACGCCTGGTCAAATCTACTGTTTAAGGTACCCAATTTATGGTGTTCTGTTTCAGCAGCTGAAGCAGACTAAGATATCATCTTATATGCTACAGACCAGCACTATCCGACAGAACTTTCTATGACAAGGAAATATTTCATATCTGTGCTATCCATTATGGTAGCCACTAGCCACATGTATCCATCAAGTATTTGAAATATAGCTAGTGCAACTAAAGAACTTAATTTTTTTTTTTTTGAGATGGAATCTCGCTCTGTTGCCCAGGCTAGAGTGCAGTGGCATGATCTCGGTTCACTGCAAGCTCTGCCTCCCAGGTTCATACCATTCCCCTGCCTCAGCCTCCTGAGTAGCTGGAACTACAGGTGCCTGCCACCATGCCCAGCCAATTTTTTGTATTTTTAGTAGAGATGGGGTTTCACCGACTTAGCCAGGATGGTCTCGATCTCCTGACCTCGTGATCCACCCGCCTCAGCCTCCCAAAGTGCTGGGATTACAGGCGTGAGCCACCACACCCGGCTAATTTTTGATTTTATTTTATCTTATTTAAATAACCACATGTGGCTAGCGGCTAATGTATTGAACACTGCAGCTGTAGATAACACGAAATAAATACAAAGCAGTCTCAACTTTAGAAAAACAGAAGACTCTTACTGCCTCATAATGTAGATGCAAAATGAAATACTAAGTTAAGTAAAATGTTCTTTAAAGAACAAAAACAAAAGAAAACCTAATGAAAGCTGTAAGAGTCCACTGGATAATAATGCTACCAGTACTAAGAAAATACAGCCCCTAAAAGTGACGTGCAGTCACAAATATAAAAATGACTATTCAAGTGAACTCCTGAGGTAAAAATTTGTTATTCACCATGCTCCAAAATGGTCTGTAATATTCTTCAGAGATGGTATGGTAAACTATGATACAAGGGTAATATTAACATTATGCTGTCACAGGTGCCATTCTCTTAAAAAAGAAATCCCAAAACAAACACAAACCGAAAGCAAATAATTAAACACATTAGAGATTATTATAAAAATCCATAAGGAATTCTGGTAGAGAAACAACTTAATAATCAAAACCCCAAATATAAAATTTGTCTATCAAAAATGAAAATGTTGACAGTTTCTTGCAAAAAAAAAGTTTAGAAATTTTTTTAATATAAATAAATAAGAACGTCTTTTTAAACAAAATCTTAGGCTGTTGAGTCCCATTTACTTTCTACACCTCTAATTCCAAAGCTGAGAAAAAAATGGATACATCAGAAAAAAAATTAACTCATGATAATTTGTCTTTTGGACACAGAATACAAAGGAAAAATAAAACTTATGCCTATCTGGCCAGACCTCAACAGAATTTTTCCTCCTAACTGGTTCCTAAATCCAAATCAGATACTTATCAATAAAACTGCTTTTCTGCACAGCTACCACTAGCTAGAAACTCTTCTCCAAATGTATACTGACCATTTCTTCTAAAATGTTGAAATTCTAGCTGATAGTTTTTTAAAAACCATTCTTAATGTACTGATTCCAGAGTACTGATTCCAATGGCCAAAACAATTCAGAAAGATTTGACTGGTCTCTGAGATTAGAATGTGTGACAATATGAAGCATTTCACTACAATGCCCAAGATTAAAGTGTCAAAGCAGATGAGGAAATGAAGCTTTCAAAACAGATGCCTATGAGAAAGGAGCCCAGAAAAGCAAAAGGGGCAGCAGCCCAGGACCTTCCAAGAAAGAAAACTGGCTCTGGCTCCATGGTATCCTTCCTGAAATATTGGGAAAGAATTAAGTCCTTAGCAAAATTCTGACCAGGATCCCAAATTTAAACGTAAGCTTGTAAGGAAAACACCTATGGACTTGTGTTTAAATTTGTCTAAGATATAAAATTACAAGTTTGACCAAATGTGCCAGTTGTTCACTTATTGTCTCTCAGCTCCGAATTCACCCTTTCCAGTCTGCTCTGCAGAAATGAACTCAGACCGTTTAAACATTTTTCCTTTGCTAGTTGGCATGATGTTAGATTGACACTGTAAGAGGAGGAGATTTTCCTCTTCTTTCCAAGAGTCTTGTATGTTCCTCTTTGCAGGCTCCTGTACTGCAACACAGCTTCTCCAGTGTCCAGATCCAGCACCTGTGCAATTCGCTCCATTGTCAGGCTCCTGAAGTGCATAGCAGTCGGCAGCACCCAGTATCTTCCACCAGTACCTCCACAAGGCAGTATTATAGCAGAGTGACACTGATAAGACAGATTTTTACCACAGCAACTTCTCTTCATTCAGTGAGCCACAGCCATGCCCCCTCAAACAGGGTCTGGATCTTAATCCCAGAGGCCTTGGACGTTGTATCCCAACCCCAGGGGTTTATGCTCCTTTTATCTGTTATTCTTATATTCCTTAGAGTTCTCTTTACTTTTTACTAGCCAATCCTCATTACTCCAAAACCCTGTTACAGCTAGCAATTCTTTGTATTAATCTTTCTTTGTTCAAATTATATGTGATTTCTCTATTCTAATTAAATACTGACTGATAGATCAAATTTCACGCAATTAATCAGAAACTGAGAAAACTATAGGGAATTATGTCTAATTTGTTATTTTATATCTTAGCAAACACATGAGATCTGATCATCAGAAACTTCAGAGTGCTAACCAAAGTCTTTGAAGAAAGAATGGAATGAATCCGTTCACAGGATATATCCTTGTTAATGCTACTCCCATTTGGGGGAAGTGTAATTTTCTCCGGTAACCATGAAAAATAAGAGATCACTCTGTTTCTTCTGGTGATTTATTTTTATTTTAAAAGGGAAATGAAAATCTAAAAAACAGAAAAGTTTAAGAAGAGAAAGTAGAAAGAGTTAAAGGCTCCATTTCTCTGGCCAACTAATCAACCAAACTGTTCTATCTACATTTGGCGGGAAACCCAAAATTTCAGTGATCCCACACTAATATTCACATTGTTTTCTGCTATATAGGAACACTTTTAACATTTTCCCTCTGTCTCATTGTTTGTCATGTACTCTCTGTAGACTACTTTGCCAACATTAAAATGAAATGTTCACCATCAAGCTCATCATTCCTGCCTCACTTCAATCTGAAATCTGCTAGACACAGAGTTAAAAGGACAGGATTAAGAGTCATTAGACACAGTACTAAGGAGAATTAAAGGCCCTGTTCAAGGGGCGTAACATCTGCTCCTCAAATTCCTGTCTAAACAACTAAGATTCCGATCAAAGAGAACAGAAGGAAAGTCAATCTGACCAGTAAACCGGAGTCACGAGGAAGTGAATGTTTTCTCGGGGAGTAACTCTGACACCAGAGAAAGGCTTAGTGATATTGCACAATTGTTTCTGTGAAGTTATTCATGGGGCAAGTGGGAGTATATGAGTGTAAGTGGAAGAGAGTGGGAAGGTGAAGACTGAGGATCCTTTTAAGTAGTTTTTGCTCAGCTAGCAAAACAAGCTGGGACATGCAAGACAGATAAACACAGCTGTTTGGGGCTGTCACTTGGGGCTCAGGAGCCAAGGTGTCTTGCTGTAGTGAAAAGTGCACCGGAATGTGAGTCAGGAGTTCAGGGATCCAAGTCCTCATTCTGCTGCTAACTAGCTGTGTGATGATGAGCAAGTCTACTGGCTTCACTAGACTCAGTCTCTCTTTTTTTTTCTTTTTTTGATACAGAGTCTCGCTCTGTCACTCAGGCTAGAGTGCAGTGGCACAATCTCAGCTCACTGCAACCTCCACCTCCGGGGTTCAAGCGAATCTCCTGCTTCAGCCTCCTAAGTAGCTGGGATTATAGGCGCATGCCACCAAACCCAGCTAATTTTTGTATTTTTAGTAGAGACGGGGTTTCGCCATGTTGGTCAGGCTGATCTCAAACTCCTGACC
>NW_012115489.1:2990460-2995157 GCF_000951035.1 Colobus angolensis palliatus | reverse complement strand
CCAAGTAGCTGGGATTACAGGCGCATGCCACCAAACCCAGCTAATTTTTGTATTTTTAGTAGAGACGGGGTTTCGCCATGTTGGTCAGGCTGATCTCAAACTCCTGACCTCATGTTCCGCCCACCTCGGCCGCCAAAGTGCTGGGATTACAGGCGTGAGCCACCGGGCCCGGCCTCAGTCTCCTTATTTCATGGAAAATGAGGAGACAAGACTAGATGGCAGCACTATACAGAGATGCTCCTGAACCACAGAGTTCACATACTAGTTAATATAACTTTGCTGAGTCCTGGTTTCCCCCACTGAAAAAAAACATGAGAAATAATACTTTTTATAAAATTGGGTGAGGATTAAAAATAATATACATAAAGACACCTAGTACAGTAACTGAAACAAGTAATTATTATTATTACTCCTTTATTTCCAAGGTCTAAGATTATTTGAGGGGTATAAAATCTTGGTAGCCAAATGCAATGTTATTTCAAATGCACTACAAGTTAGTATATTGTACATGTCTTAATTATTGCTAACCAAAATACTCAAGACTCAGAAATTAAGGACTTGTAAATGTCACCCAAAAATGTACAAATATATTTTGTCAACATAAGGTTGATTCTTCAGAGGGTCCAAAAAAAAGAATATAAATAAGGAATCCTTAAGAATTTGGAAATAGGAAATATAGAAGACTTCTAAGGAAAAAGAGCTAAGGACTTCAACAGACGTCCCTATTCCAAATGCCAAAAGAAATAACCTAGAAAAATATAAAATCGGGATAAATGAAAGTACTACTGAAAACCGGAAATTACCCAGAAATTTCTATTAGGAAAAGATCAGAATGATGAGGAAAGCACCTCCCAGAAAGAGTGCAACAGTTTCATGTGAAACTACCCAGCAACCATGAAGTCCAGGGACGGTTCGCTCTCAAAGCAGCAAGGATGTCCTTATGGAAGCAATTGTCACAAAAATTAGGCAGCAGGCACAAAAAACAATGTGGAAGAGATAATATAGGGTAAATAAAACAAAGATACATAGTCATAAACCCACTATCTTTCCTAAAAACACAGCATACAGGCCGGGCACGGTGGCTCACGCCTGTAATCCCAGCACTTTGGGAGGCTGAGGCGGGTGGATCACAAGGTGAGGAGATTGAGACCATCCTGGCTAACACGGTGAAACCCTGTCTCTACTAAAAATACAAAAAATTAGCCGGGTGTGGTGGTGAGTACCTGTAGTCCTGTAATACTGGGGAGGCTGAGACAGGAGAACAGCGTGAACCCAGGAGGCGGAGCTTGCAGTGAGCCAAGATCGTGCCACTGCACTCCAGCCTGGGTGGCAGAGCAAGACTCTGTCTCAAAACAACAACAACAAAAACACAGCATCCATCACATAGAGGAGAGACCCACACACATACACACACAAGGATTACTCTCAGCCCTAGCTCCCTCAAACTTCCTAAGATCACAGGCACATTCCACTGGCCAAAAGCAGTGAGTTTAAGAAGGTAAGGAGATACAAGAAGAATCTTTTCAGCCTGTATCTCACCAGGCAGAGAGAGTAAATAAGAAGAGTAAAATAATAAGGGGTTGTGAAGAGCTTTTACGATAGGGTCAGCAAACTTTATGTGAAGGGCCAGATAAATATTTTAAGCTTTGCAAGTCATATATGATCTCTGTATCATATTCTTCTTTATTGTTCTGGGGTTTGTTTCACAACTCTTTAAAATTGTAAAAATCATTCTTAGTTCAAGTGTCATACAAAAACAAGCCATGGACTAGAGTTCAGCCACTGGCTACAGTCTGTACTGTTCTAAGATACAAAAGACAAAGAATATAGCAGTGGAATTTTTTTTTTTTTTTTTTTTTTTTTTGAGACGGAGTCTTGCTCTGTCGCCCGGGCTGGAGTGCAGTGGCCAGATCTCAGCTCACTGCAAGCTCCGCCTCCCGGGTTTACGCCATTCTCCTGCCTCAGCCTCCCAAGTAGCTGGGACTACAGGCGCCCGCCACCTCGCCCGGCTAGTTTTTTGTATTTTTTAGTAGAGACGGGGTTTCACCATGTTAGCCAGGATGGTCTCGATCTCCTGACCTCGTGATCCGCCCGTCTCGGCCTCCCAAAGTGCTGGGATTACAGGCTTGAGCCACCGCGCCCGGCCTGCAGTGGAATTTTTTTAAAGGAAAAAGAACATATTATCAGACTGTTATTTTGTGCCGAAAAAATTTCAAGAAAATATGTGTCATCATTATATACAAAGCTGTAATAAATAAACTTGTTCCTGGTTATTTCCACATATGTGGATACATCTGTCAGAGGAATTCCTAAAAGTGGATTACTTGGTCAAAGGGTATATGCATTTGTAATTTGGAAGAGAATGCCAAATTGCCCTCTATAAGATGGTGCCAATTTACACTCCCACCATGCCTGACAGTACTTGTTTCTCCAAATCTTGCCATCATAGGTTTGCAGTTTACATCAGAATAAGATACACTGGCTGGGTGCGATGGCTCATGGCTGTAATCCCAGCACTTTGGGAGGCCAAGGAGGGTGGATCACTTGAGGTCAGCAATTGAACACCAGCCTGGCCAACATGGTGAAACCCCATCTCTACTAAAAATCCAAAAATTAGCCAGGCATGGTGGTGCATGCCTGAATTCCCAGCTACTTGGGAGGCTGAGGCATGAGAATCGCTTGAACCCAGGAGGTGGAGGTTGCAGTGTGACAAGATCACGCCACTGCACTCCAGCCCAGATGACAGAGTGAGACTCTGTCTCAAAAAAAAAAGAAAGACATTATCAAATTGTTTTGCGGAAAAAAAAGTCTGGTCATTTATACCCCAACCTTAGCCATCTCACATTGAATAGTATATGTTCTCTTCACTTTTGCCAATCTTATAGGTAATAAATAGTACCTCATTGACACTTTAATTTTTCCTTCTTTATTAATGAAGCTGAATGTCTTTATTGACTATTTGTATTTCTTCTGCTGTTACCTATTAATTCATTTCCTTTGGCTAGTATTAGTTTTCAAATACCCCTTGCTTTATTTACAGAAACTGTATTATGGATAGTAGCCCAGTGCTTTCAATCTGTGTTACAATTTTTTGTTTAAAATTTGTCTCATAATTTTGTTTTTGATGTCCTTTGTTTTCTTAAGTGTAAAATATCTTTTTAAATTGTAAAAGTAATTCATGCTGTTTTGTTACATCATATAAAAATATAAAATGAAAGTTCACCAATACCCCCACATAATACACTTCCATTTCTAGGACATAACCTCTCAAACTTTCCCTAGTAACTAAAAAATACAAATACATAAATTATATATTACAAAAGTGGATTTCTTTTTAAAACTAATTTGTATTTAACAAATATTTATGGAACTCTTTCTATCTAAGCCACAGATTGGGATATTTGTGACATAGACATCTTATAAAGAACTTTATCAACCAATCCAAGAAAAGCAACCCAGTTTTTAAAACGGGCAAAAATTTTTGAACAGTTGTTTCATCAAAGAAGACATATAAGCTCAATATTACTAATCATCAGGGAAATTCAAATTAAAACCCAATAACATATCACTACATACCCAATTGAGTGGCTAAAATTTAACATACTGACAGTATCAAGTGTAGATAAGGATATGAAGTAATTACAATACACATTGCCTCTAAGAAAGCAAAATGATAGGGCATTTTTAAAAAGTTGGGCAGTTTCCTATAAAGTTAACACTCACATACCATATGACAAAGCAAATCACACTTAGGTATTCACCCAGGGAAATAAAAACACCTATCTACAAAAATGACCTATACAGGAGTATTTATAGAAGCTTTATTCCTTATACCTAAAAATTGGAAGTAAGTCAAATGTCTATCACCTGGTAAAGAGATAAACAAACTGTATGTAACACAGTCATACAAAAGAGTACTACACAGCTATAAGAGGGAATAAAACTATTGACAGAGGCAAAATCAGATCAGTGGTTACCTGGGGGCCAGAAGGAGGGACTGACTGCAAAGAGGCTAAAGGGATCTTTGGAGGATAATCATAGTGTATGACTATGACTGTATGCATTTCTCAAGATTCATAGAACTGTACAAATAAAAAGAATAAATTTTACAAAATGTACATTATACCTGAATAAATGTCACTTTTAAAAAGTTCATTTAAAAAGTAGAAAATTAGTAAAGTGAATTGGCTTAAGTTTTCACAAATTGTAGCAAAAAAAAAAAAAAAAGATAAAGAGAACCGAACCAGAGAGAGCAAGAGGGAAATGGAGAACAGATAACAGAGAGCCAAAGCTAAATAGCCTATACTCCCAAAACACAAATCACGGCCAGCACGGTGGCTCACGCCTGTAATCTCAGCACTTTGGGAGGCCAAGGCAGGTGGATCACTTGAGGTCAGGAGCGCAATACCAGCCTGGCCAACATGGTGAAACCCCGTCTCTACTAAAAATACAAAAATTAGCCAGGCGTGGTGGCATGTCTTAATCCCAGCTCCTCAGGAGGCTGAGGCAGAAGAATCACTTGAACCTGGGAGGCAGAGGTTGCAATGAACCACGATTGTGCTACTGCACTCCAGCCTGGGTGACAGAGCTAGACAAGAAAGAAAGAAAGAGAGAGAGAGAGAAAGAGAGAGAGAGAGAAGGAAAGAAGGAAAGAAGGGAAAGAAGGGGAAAAAAGAAAAGAAAGAAAAGAAAGAAAG
>NW_012115489.1:2955493-2990397 GCF_000951035.1 Colobus angolensis palliatus | reverse complement strand
GAAGGAAGGAAGGAAGGAAGGAAGGAAGGAAGGAGAAAAAAAAGAAAAGAAAGAAAAGAAAGAGAAAGAAAGAAAGGAAGGAAGGAAGGAAAGGAAGGAAGGAGAGGGAAAGAAAGAAAAAAAAGAAAGAAAGAAAAAAAGAAAAGAAAAGAAATCAGGACAGGTGACAGTCTTAAATAGTAGTCTGATTTTTCAGAGGTAAAATGCAATATTACAATACTAAGAAAAACTCAGAAATGGGAAGTAATACTTGAAAGAGATGAGAGGTATCAAATTAAGAATCTGTGCACTGAAATTCCTTCATATTAAATAAATACTAGGTGAGTTATGATGTACCGAATGCTTTACTAGGTGCCAGGCACTGTGCCATGTACTTTATGATGTATACACTATTTCATTTAATCATCAATCAGAACACCAAAAAACTGGTATTATTAATTCTATTTTACAGGCAAGGAAACCAAGGGTCAAAGTGATTAAAATGACATGCCTAAAGTCATACAGCAAATGAACAAGCCAAGACATAATTCAAATTCAGACTTCTATGAGTCAGAATTCATGCTCATATCCACTATGCACATTAAGTCTATAGTTATACTTAGTTGTAGAATTAAATTTTACATCAACTAATATGCTATAAAAAAGAAAGGAGGAAAAATACTTCAGTGAAAATCTAGGAGAGTAATCTCCCCCCCATCCCACTAAAACTGATAGTTCTGGCACAAACTCAGTTAAACTGGCAGAGAAGACAGTGTATAACACCTAATGACTAGAGCACTGACTCATCCATTCTGATTTCCAGTAACAGAAATTTTTAAATTTCAGAATCTAGGATTGACACAGAAATGCAAAAGAGTAGGTATCTGTTTTTTCTTTTTTTATTTATTTGAACTCTGAAACTCTTTAATCAAGTAACTGTTCATACAGAGCAAGAACTACAAATACCATTTGAATAGATGAAAATCTGTTCACTGGCAATCACTTTTAATAGAAAATGAATGGAAATCATAAGATGCAATAAAACTCACTAATCAATCATCTTGAGAATACATATCATATTTTTGTTTTTTAAAAAAGCTAAAGAGATCAGCCTTAAGCCTGTAACTCAAGGTGTCACCTACAGTGCAGAGCCAGTGATTTCAAAAACTGTTCCTTCTTGCCCTGAACTGATAGGGTTTAAGCCAAAGATTTCAGATATTCCAGAAAAAGAAATCCTTATACTTCCTTTCTTTTCAAAAAGGTGGGTACATCTTGCTGAAAATAGTCTTCTGCCCTGTTTCTCAACAGAAAATTACTGAAAAAAATATGAAACACTATTATTGTAGGACTTATTTAATGAATAATAAGTTCCAAGTATATCCCAAACACTGTTTTAGGTGCTAGAACAGAAGTAAACAAATGTGAAAAACACATCATTTCTGATCATTGTAAAGTGCTATAAAAGAAATAAATGAGGGTAATGGGTAGAGTGGGTGGCAGTAGAGCTACTTTTGACAGGATGGTGAGGAAAGGTCTCTCTGAGGAGCTGACATTTGAGCTGAGACATGACCCAAGAGAAGATCACTGGATCTTAATAAGATAAAATTTTAAAATTATGTAACTTGATGACACTTATAGAGGGAAGCAAAAACCAGGAAATTAAGTAAAAGGCTATTATAGATTACATAATTTTACCATGAAAATGTCAAAGAGAAGGAAAAATATATTCAGGTAAATAATGTATACCAAATAATAAACTGTGCTTTCCCACATACCTCTTCACATCATAGTAAAGCTTTCTGTTGATGCACATGGATAACAACTCCACAACAAGCCAACAACATCCTCTTCACTTAATAAACCACAAAAAAAAAGCCCAACACCACCAGGACTATCCTGACATCCACAAGAATGACTTGTGATCGCATTAACCCACTCCATTTACAACTGAAGCCATCTCTTTTTTTTTCTGTCTTTTTTGAGACAGAGTCTCACTCTGTCACACAGGCTGGAGCACAGTGGTGCGATCTCGGCTCACTGCAACCTCCGCCTCCTGGGTTCAAGTGATTCTCCTGCCTCAGTCTCCCGAGTAACTGGGATTACAGGCATGCGCCACCACATCTGGCTAAGTTTTGGATTTTTAGTAGAGACGGGGCTCGTCTCCAACTCCTGATCTCAAGTGATCCACCCGCCTTGGCCTCCCAAAGTGCTGGGATTACAGGTGTGGGCCTACACCTGGCCAACTAAGGATTTTTTTTTTTTTTTTTTTTGAGACAAAGTCTCGCTCTGTCACCCAGGCTGGAGTGCAGTGGCGCAATCTCGGCTCACTGAGACCTCTGTCTCCTGGGTTCAAGCAATTCTCTTGCCTCAGCCTCCTGTGTACCTCCAAAAATATTTTAAGTGTATATAAGCAAGTACTATATGCTATTTTTTCCAAGTTTTTATTAAACTATATACTATCCTGAGATGAATGTGGCTGTTAGAAGCTGCAGTAATCCAGAATGGCTACTCTAATCTATGTTGATAAGGAAAACGGAGAACCAGGCACCCGTGTGGCTGCTAAGGATGGGCTGAGGTTGGGGTCTGGACCTTCAATCAAAGCCTTAGATGGGAGATCTCAAGTTTCAACACCACGTTTTGGCAAAACGTTCGATGCTCCACCAGCCTTACCTAAAGCTACAAGAAAGGCTTTGGGAACCGTCAACAGAGCTACAGAAAAGTCTGTAAAGACCAAGGGACCCCTCAAACAAAAACAGCCAAGCTTTTCTGCCAAAAAGATGACTGAGAAGACTGTTAAAACAAAAAGCTCTGTTCCTGCCTCAGATGATGCCTATCCAGAAATAGAAAAATTATTTCCCTTCAATCCTCTAGACTTTGAGAGTTTTGACGTGCCTAAAGAGCACCAGATTGCGCACCTCCCCTTGAGTGGAGTGCCTCTCATGACCCTTGAGGAGGAGAGAGAGCTTGAAAAGCTGTTTCAGCTGGGCCCCCCCCTTCACCTGTGAAGATGCCCTCTCCACCATGGGAATCCAATCTGTTGTAGTCTCCTTCAAGCATTCTGTCGACCCTGGATGTTGAATTGCCACCTGTTTGCTGTGACATAGATATTTAAATTCCTTAGTGCTTTCGAGTTTGTGTGTCTTTGTATTAATAAAGCATTCTTTAACAGAAAAAAAAAAAACCTATATACTATCCTATACTATGCTTTCTTCATTTAATATATTTTAAAGATTGCCTTACAATTTTATCTTTTCTTGATGCCTTAGCTCAGTGTTTCGCAAATTCAAGTAATAAACACCTTCCTTTTATGGGAAAATATGTTTAGAGATCACTTTGCGATGATATAAATTATTTTTATTATAACGTTACTTAAGTATGAGTATATAAGTAGACTCCTTGTGCTTACCAACCTACATAAATATCTAAAACTGAAAAATAAAAAATAAATTCGAATTTGGCTGGGCGCAGTGGCTCACACCTGTAATCCCAGTACTTTGGGAGGCCAAGGCAGGTGGATCACGAGGTCAGGAGTTCGAGACCAGCCTGACCAACATGGTGAAACCCCATCTCTACTAAAAATACAAAAATTAACTGGGTGTGGTGGCAGGTGCCTGCAAGCCCAGCTACTCAGGAGGTTGAGGCAGGAGAATTGCTTGAAACAGGAAGGTGGAGGCTGCAGTGAGCCAAGATTGCACCACAGGACTCCAGCCTGGGAAACAAGAGTGAAACTCCATCTCAAAAAAAACAATTTAACAGTAAATACTAATCACTTCACATGCACAGAAACAACTATCATCAAAAAGAAAGTAACAAATGTTGACAAGAATGTAGAAAAACTGGAACCCTTATATATTGCTAGTGGGAATGTAAAATGGTACACCCATTTTGGAAAAGAGTTTGTAGGTTTATTAATATATTAATCATAAATTTACCATATGACCTAGCAATTACAAACCTAAGTATCTGCCTAAGAGAGAGGGAAGCATGAGAACACAGAGTACCTAGCTATTTTTAAATGAGTGGAAGATAAGAAATTCTTAACTTGGGTTACCTAAGTGATCCAAAAACTCGTAATATTGTATGAGAACTTTTATTCTATCTATATCTTTTTTTGCATAGAAGGTATATCCAAGGGGTCTGCGATCTCAAAGATTCTGATTTTTGAACCTACTCATATAATTATGAATCTACTATTGGAAAATCTGAGGCAACAGAGAAAGTGAAAGGGAACTGACTAGCAGACTAGTTTAGAGAAAATACAGTACTAATTTTCAGTAAATGGGACCACAGAAAGATTTCAGAACCGAGACATCCACAAAACTAACATTGATGCCAGGCAAAAATCCAAAACGAATTATTAAAGAGATTTCAAAATACCAAAATGGAAGATGCACCAAAAACAAGTTTAACAACAAAAGAAAAGCATTTTTTTCAATTCAATTTTTACACTGGTAAACCAAGAAAAAAAACACCTAACATCAGTCTTTTTAAAGTGTGCTAGGTGAGTGAGAAAAAGGCTAAGAAAACTACAGCACCAAAGAGCTCTTCTGGAGAAATTTGTCAGAGATGCCCAAAATCCAGAACACTTCACCTCAGCTTCACTCCTAGACTTGGACTTCTATCTCCCTTCCTGAATAGCTACGTGAGCGTTCTTTGCATGTGACTGCCTCTTTGATATCCCCTTACTCACCATGAGGCTGCCTCTTGGATCTCAGACAAATTCTGATGTTTGCTATCCCAGGTGAGGAGATGGTTTGAAAACATCATATTATGTTTCCATATCTTCAAGACAGTACACAAACTCCCTCAAGTAATCTTCGTGGGTAATATAGGAATAATACAGATCAGTGACAAAAAGATGTGGGGGAATTTAGCTGAGTTATAGGCATGTGTAGATTCTCACTTGGGTGAAAAACATAATTTAAAAGGTTAACAGATCAGTGTCGGGCCAGGGCACAGTAGCTCATGCCTATAATCCCAGCACTTTGGGAGGCCGAGGCAGGCAGATCACCTGAAGTCAGGAGTTCAAGACCAGCCTGGCCAACACGGTGAAACCTGTCTCTACTAAAAATACAAAAACTTAGTCGGGCATGGTGGCAGGCGCCTATAATCCCAGTTCCTCAGGAGGCTGAGACAGGAGAATCACTTTAACCTGGAAGGTGGAGGTTGCAGTGAGTCAAGATCGTGCCATCACATTCCAGCTTGGAAAACATGAGAGAGACTTCATCTCAAAAAAACAAATAAATAAAAATAAAAATCAGTGTCAAAATAAAGAAAGGCTTCTAATGGCATACGAGAGTCTGACTCTCCCATATTCAATTATCAACTGAATGAGAATTTACTGTACATTCACCAAATTTGCAATTGGCAAAACACAAGCAGCGATCATTAACATACACATTGGGTGTTACAATCAGAAACTAGAACAATGATCCAACAAAATAAGGAGAATAAAACTGAAGGGGAAAATAAGTATACAAATACTTATGTTTCACTTTTTTTCTGTTTTTTTCTTTTGTTGTTGTTGTTGTTGTTGTTGAGATGGAGTCTCACTCTGTTGCCAGGCTAGAGTGCAGTGGCGCCATCTCAGCTCACTGCAACCTCTGCCTTGTGGGTTCAAGCGATTCTCCTGCCTCAGCCTCCTAAGTAGCTGGGACAACAGGCACATGCCACCACGCCCAGCTAATTTCTGTACTTTTAGTAGAGACGGGGTTTCACCCTGTTGGCCATGTTCTTGATCTCTTCACCTCGTGACCCACCCACCTCGGCCTCCCAAAGTGTGGGGATTGCAGCCGTGAGCCACCGCGCCCAGCCTCCCTTTTTTCTTCATTTAAAAATCTATTTTAAACTTTAGTGAGTTTTTGGTAGTAGCATTCCTATTTTTGAACTTAAGCCACATATTTTTATGTCTAGAGGTACCTTGTTACCTACCATAGTAGTTTGTGTGTGCTGGATTTGGCCACTTAAAGGCAGGCTCAAGATATGCACTATCCAATACAGCAGCTACCTAGTCACGTGTAGATATTTACACTTTAATTAAAATTCGATTTTAAGAAATTTCAGTTCCTTAGAATTAGCAAACACATTTCAAGTATTCAGTAACCCCATGTGACAAGTGACTACCATATTGGATGATATAGATATATAATATCTCCATTACCACTGAAAGTTATATTGGACAGCACTCTTTTTTTTTTTTTTTTTTTTTTTGAGACGGAATCTCACTCTGCCGCCCGGGCTGGAGTGCAGTGGCCGGATCTCAGCTCACTACAAGCTCCGCCTCCCGGGTTCACGCCATTCTCCTGCCTCAGCCTCCCGAGTAGCTGGGACTACAGGCGCCCGCCACCTCGCCTGGCTAGTTTTTTGTATTTTTTAGTAGAGACGGAGTTTCACCGTGTTAGCCAGGATGGTCTCGATCTCCTGACCTCGTGATCCGCCCGTCTCGGCCTCCCAAAGTGCTGGGATTACAGGCTTGAGCCACCGCGCCCGGCCTGTATTTTCTTTCTTAACCAAAGATCAAAGGCATCAAATCAGACTTTACTGTCTTTTCTTGAAAAAAGTAGGCCAGGGACAATGGCTCACATCTGTAATCCCAGCAGTTTGGGAGGCCAAGACGGGCAGATCACCTGAGGTCGGGAGTTCAAGACCAGCCTAACCAACATGGAGAAATCCCGACTCTACTAAAAATACAAAATTAGCCAGGCGTGGTGGTGCATGTCTGTAATCCCAGCTACTCAGGAGGCTGAGGCAGGAGAATCGCTTGAATCCGGGAGGTGGAGGTTGCAGTGAGCCAAGATCACGCCATTGCACTCCAGCCTGGGCAACAAGAACGAAACTCTGTCTCAAAAAAAAAACGAAAAGAAAAAGAACATGTATACACTCACACTAACACACAGACACAGACACAGACACACACACACACACACACACATATATATATATATATATATACACACATACAGATAAATTTAACAAAGACCATTTGTGACCTGTAAAGCCTAAAATGCTATCTGGCCCTTTATAAAAAAAAAAAAACTTTGCCAACCCCTTGACCAATAAGTGTTTTCTTATAAATGAGTTCTATCTTTTTAATTTGAATATCAAAATAAAAGACATTAAGAAAAACGCTGGGCCGGGTGCGGTGGCTCACGCCTGTAATCCCATCACTTTGGGAGGCCGAGGCAGGCGGGATCACAAGGTCAGGAGATCGAGATCATCTTGGCTAACACGGTGAAAACCCGTCTCTGCTAAAAATACAAAAAAAATTAGCCGGGCGTGGTGGCAGGCACCTGTAGTCCCAGCTACACAAGAGGCTGAGGCAGGAGAATGGCACGAACCGGCGAGGTGGAGCTTACAGTGAGCCGAGATCACGCCACTGCACTCCAGCCTGGGTGACAGACCAAGACTCCGTCTCAAAAAAAAAAAAGAAAAATTCTGTAATGCTAAATTTAAATTGGAACACAGGTACAATTAACAATTCTTAAATTGCTTTACATGTATACTGAGGCTGAATAAGTAAGTAAATGGATAGCGGAAGCTAGGTTTCTCACCACTGGAAAGTGATGATACAGAAAAGCAGGAAGGTTAGAATAAATCAATATAGCACTGGATTAGAATTAGAAACATCAGTATGAACTCATGTTCAGGTTAACAAGGATGTAGAGAGATGCAAAAACAGTTAGAAACATACTATATACACAGGTTAGTATAATATATATGCATATATTTCCTAGCTGTGTCAGCTGAGTCAGCCTAAGAGCAGTGACATCCCAGGAGCAATGAGCATATTAAGAACCTAGATCTTCTAGAGTCAGAAATACCATTTAACCCAGCAATCCCATTACTGGGTATATACCCAAAGGATTATAAATCATTCTACTATAAAGACACAGCACACACATGTTTATTGCAGTACTGTTCACAACAGCAAAGACTTGGAACCAACCCAAATGCCCATCAATGTTAGACTGGATAAAGAAAATGTGGCACATATAAACCATGGAATACTATGCATCCATAAAAAAAGATGAGTTCATGTCCTTTGCAGGGACATGGATGTAGCTGGAAACCATCATTCTCAGCAAACTTTTGCAAGAACAGAAAACCAAACACATGTTCCCACTCATAAACGGGAGTTGAACAATGAGAACACATGGACACAGGGAGGGGAATATCACACACCAGGGCCTTTCGGGGGGTGGGGGGCTGGGGGAGGGATAGCATTAGGAGAAATACCTATGTAGATGATGGGTTGATGGGTACAGCAAACCACCATGGCACGTGTATACCTATGTAACAAACCTGCACATTCTGTACATGTATCCTAGAACTTAAAAGTATAGTAAAAAAAATAATAATAATAAAGAACGAACCTAGATCTTACTTGCTAATATACTTCTCCTGGGGAAAATAACTGATTCTAGAACTGGGGCAGGGAAAATACAAGCATCTATAGCCTGAAGCATTTTTTTTTTTTTTTTGAGACAGAATTTCACTCTACGCTAGAGTGGAATGGCGCGATCTCAGCTCACTGCAACCTCCACCTTCTGGGTTCAAGTGATTCTCCTGTCTCAGCCTCCCAAGTAGCTGGGATTATAGGTGCCCACCAACATGCCCAGCTAAATTTTGTATTTTTAGTAGAGACGGGGTTTCACCATGTTGGCCAGGCTGGTCTTGAACTCCTGACCTCAGGTGATCCACCCACCTCGGCCTCACAAAGTGCTGGGATTACAGGTGTGAGCCATCGCGTCCGGCCTGGAGCATCTTGTAGTATCAAAACTTAAGGGAAGTATTTCCAAAAACAAAAGAAAGGAGGCATGTCAAAGGGACACAAGACCAACCTAAAAGAGCTCCCAATCACCACAGTTTAAGCAAGCTGAGCAACAAAATAAATACACAACAATACCAAAAAGGTTTCTTAAATACCACTCATTCCAGGAAGTGGAGCTGAATTTTTCCACTGCCTCTAGTTGGAGCAGTACTCAGTGGCTTGCAGCCAAAGAACAGTATATGGAAAGGAAAGGAAAAAGTAACTTTACCATGAAGAACCTAAAAAAACATAATAGAAATACCCCGGATATGATGTAACAAGAAAGTCACTTCACCTCTATGATATTCTTCCCAAGGACTCATAATCTCAATCTAACCATGAGAAAAGCATCAGACAAAAGCAAACTGAGAGACATTCTACAAAATACCTGATCAATACCCCTCAAAACTGTCATGGTCATGAAAAACAATGAAAGACTGAGAAACTGTCAGGGACTGAACAAATATAAGGACCAAAGGTTATGCGGTATCCTGGAATCATTAGTGAAAAAAAGAGTGAAATCCAAATAAAGTTTGGAGATTAATTAATAGTAACTAATGTTAGTTTCTTAATTGTGACAAATGAACCATGGTAAGATAAGATGTTAATCATAAGAAAAACTGTATGAAGTGTACGCATAAACTCTGTACTGTCTTTGTAGCTTATCTATAAATTTTAAAGCATTCTGAAATTTAAAAGTTTACTAATATTTTGAAATTGAAATAGAAATATCTATTTTTAAAAGAAATAGACCTTGTAATTTAAGCATAGACACATATATGCATGAATATACAGGCATCTGTATTTTCTACCTGTTTGCATCAAAAGGTCACAAGCAATGACATCCCAACATCAATGAGCATGCCTAGCAACCAGATTTGGTCTCTAAATATAATTCCCACAAAAAGAAAGGAGGGCTACTTGGGGAAATACTGATTCCAGGACTTGGAAATGAATGTAACAGGAAGTCTACATCATATTGTGCCAGAAACCAAGTAAGTTTTAAAGTCTAATAAGGTCATATCAAAATTATACAGCAATCAAGGACTCCTACTAGACAAATCTAGGACAATTTAAACATCAAAAAGAATAATGACTGCAATTGACTGAAACATGAAAATTTAAAAATCATAAGTACTGATACTTAAAAAAGAAACAGGCCGGGCGCGGTGGCTCAACCCTGTAATCCCAGCACTGTGGGAGGCCGAGACGGGCGGATCATGAGGTCAGGAGATCAGGACCATCCTGGCTAACACGGTGAAACCCCGTCTCTACTAAAAAAAATACAAAAAACTAGCCGGACAAGGTGGTGGGCGCCTGTAGTCCCAGCTACTCGGGAGGCTGAGGCAGAAGAATGGCGTGAACCCAGGAGGCGGAGCTTGCAGTGAGCCCAGATCGCGCCACTGCACTCTAGCCTGGGCAACACAGCGAGACTCCGTCTCAAAAAAAAAAAAAGAAACAGAAATCATCACCAACAACAGAAACAACTCATTTATCACCACCAGCCCTTAAGCTAAAAATGGGCCATTAAAGAAAAATAACTAAGCTTTTATCCTGCCTCTTCAGTAGTTAACTGTATTTCAGGGTAACCAAATAACATCAGAAAATGAGGAAAAGTTTTTCTTTAAGAAGATGCCAGGAAATAAATGCAGTTGAAATAACAGAATAAGAAAATCACCAATTTGTAGCCCTCAATGACATAACTGATTCGGGAAGAAATCATCAATGGACAGTAAGCTCATTAAGTGAAAGAATGATGAGTATCTGGATAGTTACATAGCACCAATCTCTCTCTCCACAAAGTTCTTGTCTATCTCAAGTATAAAATATTAACTTTACAATGAAGGAATCAGATGTCACTACCTTAATCCAGGGATCTACCTTAATTTCTAGTCACTAACAGTGAAACAACTAGACAATACATGCCATCTGAAGTGATACAATATAATTATGATAAAGCCTTTGATATTCCTGGAGAGGAGATAAAGAAACAAGTTAAATCAGGAGTCCCCAAAGCCCAGACCATGGACTGGTATCAGTCCGTGGCCTATTAGGAACTAGGTGCACGGCAGGTGTTGGGGGTGGTGAGCGAGCATTACCACCTGAGCTCCAGCTCTTGTCAGATCAACAAGGACATTCGATTCTCACAGGAGTGTGAACCCTACTGTGAACTAACTGCGCACGCGAGGGATTTCTAGGTTGCACAATCCTTATTAGAATCTAATGCCTGATGATCTGAGGTAGACCAGTTTCATCCAGAAACCACGCCACCACCCCGACCTCCACGCTACCCCCAGTCCATGGAAAAATTGTCTTCTGCAAAACCAGGCACTGGTGCAAAAAAGGTTGGGGACCACTGAGTTAAATGATACCGTAAGAAAGCAATATGCCAAAAGATCAAATACAGTCAAAAACAGAAAAGGCCAGGCATGGTGGCTCATGTCTGTAATTCCAGCACTGTGGGAAGACGAGGCAGGTGGATTACTTGAGATAAGGAGTTTGAGACCAACCTGGACTACACGGTGAAACCCCATCTCTACCAAAAAAATACAAAACTTAGCCAGGCATGGTGGTGCACACCAACAGTTCCAGCTATTTGGGAGGCTGAGGTGGGAGGATGTCTTGAGCCCAGGAGGCAGAGGTTGCAGTGAGCCAAGATCTCGCCACTGCACTCCAGTCTGGGCAACAGAGCCAGACCCCGTCTCAAAAAAAGAAAAAAAAAAAAGAGAAAGACTAATTGTAGCAACATGGAAGGCCCTTTCTAACAAAATGCTAGCTGACCATACCTAAACAGTACAAAATGGATTGGCACCTGGATAATGGCTTATGTTAACTTCTCATTTCTCAGGATTAATTGGAATGTTTTAAAACAAAGTATTTTTTTGTTTTTTTAATTTTTTTGTTTTGAGATGGAGTCTTGCTCTGTCACCCAGGATGGAGTGCAGTGGCGCAATCTTAGGTCACTGCAGCCTCCACTTCCTGGGTTCAAGCAATTCTCCTGCCTCAGCCTCCCAGGTAGCTGGGATTACAGGCATGAGCCACCATGTCTGGCTAGTTTTTATGTTTTTAGTGAGATGGGGTTTCACCATGTTGGACAGGCTGGTCTCAAAACTCCTGACCTCAGGTGATCCGCCCACCTTGGCCTCCCAAAGTGCTGGGATTACAGGCATGAGATACCACGCCCAATCTTTTGTAGTTTTTTTTGAGATGGAGTCTCTGTTGCTGGGCTGGAGTGCAGTGGTGCAATCTCGGCTCACTATAACTTCCACCTCACAGGCTAAAGCAATTCTCCTGCCTCAGCCTCCCGAGTAGCTGCATTACAGGCATGCACCACCACACCCAGCTAATTTTTGTAATTTTAGTAGAGATGGGGTTTTGCCATGTTGTCCATTCTGGTCTTGAAATCCAGGCTTCAGGTGATCCGCCTGCCTCAGCTTTCTAAAGTTCTGGAATTACAAGCGTGAGCCACCGCACCCAATCTCAAACACTGGTTTATGAAACAAAAGAAATGTGAGGCTCATCTTACTTCATTTAAATTATGAAGGCAGTATATTTTGATACAAGTCATTGTAGATGGGATTCCAAAGCCAAAAGCACTGTCTTCCAATGTGAGGATATTAAGTAAATATGAAGATATTAAGTAAGTGAATACATACCACTCACAGGGCTGAAGGGATCGAAATGCCTTAAAAGAAGCATCCATTCCAGCAAAATCCCAAAACTTAACATCATAGTCATATCCTCCTGTCACCAAACGGGCACCTGAGGGATCCAGACCCAAAGCAGACACCTGGTTTTAAAAAAATAAAATAAAATGACTGGAGCAAAATCACATATGGTCATTTATAACCCCCATTTCTGTTCTTTAATCCCACCCCCTATGTTACAGGCCTTGGAAGCACAAACCACCAACTATTGTTACTTCTGAAAAGTGGGAATGGATGGTGCCTTCTATATTATTAGACTTTGTTACTGTATTAATTATTTTGTAATAAAGAAAGACACTTTAAATCTATTTGACAATTTTGTCCCAAATTATCAACCATGTACTCAGAATAGCTATCACTGCAATTCCATAAGATAAACTAAGTTGCCTTAGTATACAAGTAGAAATCTTACAAATAATTACAATAATTCAGCATTTTCAATATACAATCTAAGGAAAACTTTTAAGATAGTTTAACCATAACTGAATGAAGACCATATGAATCTTAAATTACCAAAATGAGTAACACCAAGGGAGCTTTAAGAAATCTATTTAACAAAGTAGAATAAAGCAGAATTATCTGTTCCTTATGGTCAAATGGCTCGGTATATTCACCTTAAACAATTATTTTTAAAGCTGAATGTTTAAGTGACTAATCACATTATAATAGTACTTATATTGGTTCCACAAAATATTTGGTGGCTCATGCCTGTAATCCCAGCACTTTGGGAGGCCAAGGCAGGGAGATCACTTGAGGTCAGGAGTTTAAGACCAGCCTGGCCAACATGGAGAAACCCCATCTTTACTAAAAATACAAAAATTAACCGGGCATGGAGGCACGTACCTGTAGTTCCAGCTACTATTCCAGAACTTGAGGCAAAAAAAATCGCTTGAACTCGGGAGGTAGAGGTTGCAGTAAGCCAAGATCGTGCCACTGCATTCCACCATGGGCGACAGAGCAAGACTCTGTCTCAAAAAAAAAAAAAAAATTGCTTTCCCTGTGAACTTTCTTAGGTCTAATTCACGCATCAATATCCAATGTGTAACTCATTGTTCCTGAGATATATGTAGCTTTCTCTCAAAGCAGAAAGTCCCTAGATCTACTACCCTCTCAGAAGAAAAGAACTGCATTAGGAATATTTAATGCATTGGATGCAGTAAAAGAATCAAAAGTTTTTTTTGTTTTGTTTTGTTTTGTTTTGAGACAGAATCTCCCTCTGTCATCCAGGCTGGAGTGCAGTGGTGCAATCTCGGCTCACTGCAACTTCTGTCTCCTGGGATCAAGCAATTCTCCTGCCTCGGCCTCCTAAGTAGCTGGGATGACAGGCACGCACCACCATGCCCAGCTAATTTCTGTATTTTTTAGTAGAGATGGGGTTTCACTTGTTGACCAAGCTGGTCTCAAACTCCTGACCTCAGGTGATCTGCCCACCTCAGCCTCGCAAAGTGCTGGGATAAGAGGTGTGAGCCACGGCGCCTGGTCAAAGTTTTATATAAAGGAAGCTTCTATAAATCAGTTCTCCTAATAAATAGACTTGAAATGTAATTAATATAATTGTAATTAAATAAGTCAGATACTGACAAAATAACTTATATTCATTTCAATTAGCACTTGCAAACACTGATTTCATAATATAAGGTAAACTTACTATGTTAAAATTAGACATGAACTCCAAAGATGTTAAAGAAAATATACAAGTGAAAACAAAATCATTTTTTATGCCCGAACAATAATGTCTTAAAATAAAAAACAATCAAAATCAAAAATAAATGAATAGTAGTTTTAAAAACCTAGGAAATGGCTTCTGCTACCACCACCTACAAATTCACTTGCCTCTATATGCATTATGCTATCTTTCTTCCCTCCTGTTGCAATTTAAAAGTTATTTATTCTCCTAATAAGGCTAACCCCACCAGTGTTCATCTCACTACAACACAAAATGAAATTACAACTTCATCTGTGGTTCCTCTATTCTGTACCTGTCCTGCCCTCAAGAGTATAAGCACCATATGGACAGAGACCTTGTCTGTGCCCAGCACTGGACCTGGCACAAAATATAAACTCTACTAAACATTTGTTTAAAAGAAAGGAGAACTAAAAATTGTAAAACCTTATGTAAAACAAACCTGCAGTCTGACAAATATGAGATAAATTCCTTTTTATCAAGGAAGAACAGAATAAATTGCAAACTTGACTGTTCTCCTAGCTAAGAAGAAAGATGACAAATTCTAGTAGGCCGGGCGCGGTGGCTCAAGCCTGTAATCCCAGCACTTTGGGAGGCCGAGACGGGCGGATCACGAGGTCAGAAGATCGAGACCACCCTGGCTAACACGGTGAAACCCCGTCTCTACTAAAAAATACAAAAAACTAGCCGGGCGAGGTGGCGGGCGCCTGTAGTCCCAGCTACTCGGGAGGCTGAGGCAGGAGAATGGCGTAAACCCGGGAGGCGGAGCTTGCAGTGAGCTGAGATCCGGCCACTGCACTCCAGCCTGGGCGACAGAGCGAGACTCCATCTCAAAAAAAAGAAAAGAAAAAAGAAAAAAGAAAGATGACAAATTCTAAAGCAAAGTTACAAAATGAGGCTTTCAACGCAGCCATTCACTGAAGTATCAGGATCTCTGCTGCTGACTGTATACATGATTCATCATTTACCAAAAGGATATGAAGGAGGTAATTAAAAAGACAGAAAACAGAGCTTAGAGGCTGGGTACAGTGGCTCACGCCTGTAATCCCAGCACTTTGGGAGGCCGAGGTAGGCGGATTACCTGAGGTCAGGAGTTCAAGACCAGCCTGGCCAACATGGCGAAACCCCATCTCTACTAAAAATACAAAAATTACCTGCTGTTGTGGCAGGCACCGGTAATCCCAGGTACTTGGGAGGCTGAGGCAGGAGAATCACTTGCCCCTGGGAGGTGGAGGCTGCAGTGAGCCAAGATGTCACCACTGCACTCCAGCCTGAGTGACAAAGAGTGACTTTGTCTCAAAAAAAAAAAGTGTCTTGTTCCAACTTGAGAATGAGCACAAATTTTCAGTTTTAACATTTAAATTAAAAGAATTAATGTGTATCACCCTCTCCTTCCTTCAAAAAGCTTTAGACTTTATCATCACATTCACTGGGAAGGGTTCAGTTGACTATTATACCACAGTAACTATATTCACTAAATGAATATACATGTTTCTTCAGTGGCAAGGAGAAAAAGAGCACAAAAACGGTTATAAATTTAGAGATATAAAAAATAAAAATAATGATAACTCTCCTGAGAGTACATCAGACATCATTAAGAGACCAATTTGAACAAACTGACTCTAAAAAGATGTATGGGAAAACTGGGGAAATTTGAACACTAATGAGATATTAGATTAAATAATTATTGAAAAAAAGACATAATAAAGATGGTATTATGTAGGAAAGAGTGTATGTGTGCACATTCAGAAAGAGGGAGGCAGAGACAGCCCAATATTATCTCTTAGAGATTCATACTGAAATATTTACAGATGAAATCATATGAAGTCAGGTATTTGCTTTTAAATAATCCTGTAAGGTTTGGACAGGCAGGACTAAAATGTAAAGTATATAGGAAAAAAATAAGATTGGCCTTATGGACATTTTTAAAATAACTCGTTTAAAAGAAAAAAGATCAGATAGAAAAGTCACCTTCTAATCCAACATTTATTTAAAAATAAATTTATTTGCATGTAGGACAAAGGCAGGATTGCAAAAAAAAAAAGACTTAACCCAAGAGTATAATTAGACACTCTAATTGATTTTCAGTGTGTAAAACATACTGCAGTATTTTTAAAGTTATGTTTCTCTACAAGATAAAACTTGATTTACAAAAAAAAGGAATATTTAAATCAAACTTGTGAAATTCATGACCCATCTCTCAGTTGTAAAATTCTCCAGACTAGATGACAGAAAAGCTTCCTTTAAATTACTCAGTCTACAATGTTTTCCTTATTTACTTAAAAACACAAAAAGTAGAATTCCTTCATAATTTCAGAATAAAAATATAAAAAACATGATTTAAGAAAAAATATATTAAGAATTAGATGGAAATGATTTCTTAAAGCAGCAATTCCCACATAGTTTTGTTTCAAGACTCTTTACACTCTTAAAAAATTTATTGAGGACTCCAGGCCATGTGCATTGATTCAGGCCTGTAATCTCAGCACTCTGGGAGGCCGAGGCAGGTGGATCATGAGGTCAGGAGATCAAGACTATGCTGGCTAACACGGTGAAACCCCATCTCTACTAAAAATACAAAAAAATTAGCCAGGTGTGGTGGCAGGCATCTGTAGTCCTAGCTACTCAGGAGGCTGAGGTAGAAGAAAGGCGTGAACCCAAGAGGCAGAGCTTGCAGTGAGCTGAGATCACACCATTACACTCCAGTCTGGGCGACAGAGTGAGACTCTGTCTCAAAAAAAAAAAAAAATCTATTGAGGACTCCAAAAAGGTTTTGTTTATGTGAGTTATATGTATCACTATTTCCACTAGAAATTAAAACTAAGAGATTTTTACATCTTTTCCATTTCATTTAAAATAACAACAAACTCATTATATTTAACATAAATATTTTTATGAAAACAGTATTTTCAAAAGAAAAAACTGTAAGAATGACCTGGTTTATATCATTTCTGGGTCTATTTCTATTAACTGGCGTTTCCCTCTTATTATGGGATGTATTTTCTTAGTTCTTTACATGTTAGGCAATTAGAAAAAAGTACTTTCATTGAAAAGGGAAAGATAATTTTTTTCGTTTCATATGAACACTTCACTCATTTAACTACCACTTTTTAGAGGTTTTGCAATAAGATACAATGATTTCACCTTACATCTCAAATATTTTATATTATTCATCTTTATATATTTTAGAATACTCAAACATCAGTAAATATAACAATATAAACATGCAAACTGTAAACTAAGTATTAATGAATACTTAGAGCCATACAGTAACTACTTAAAGTTTATTTCTTATCTTAACATTCATCTGAAAAATGAACAAACTCATGCCTTTTACTGATACAGAAGTAAAGCAAAGGGTAGTGAGAAATTTTCCCACACCATAAAAAGCAAAATTGTGTTTGAGTTTCATTTCTTTCTTCCACTTATAATGTTCCTATATTAAAAAAAAAAGAGGTTTTTAAAGCCAACAATAACAGTGACAATAAGTGTTTCTATTTTAACTAAAAGGAAATGGCTGTTTTGACTGAACATAAAAGTAATCTATTTTTCCTTAATGTCTATAGCTTTTATGTCATCAGCTGATTGTATAATTAGCCTTAATACAAATGTATCTTATCAGTTCACTTTTCCATGACAGCCCTGTAATTTGAGAGGGAAAAAACTAGATTTTTAAACTTACTGTTTTAGTGCCATGCTTCAGCGTTATCTCATGCGAGTCAGGAATCTTGTGAACAGGATTCTGAAACAAGAAAACTCCATGACATTAACGGTAAAATAACATATTTGTGGGGAATACATACCACATTCACAGGAAATACAATTTTTTTTAAATTGTATCACTGGCTTTTAAACACAAAGTTTAAAAAAAAACAGCAAAAAAGTGTGAGGGTATCTTTTTTCTACACTTCTAGATACACTACAATGGGTCTCTGATGATAAATTGATTTTAAATACCTAAAAGGATAAACCTAAGAAACTCATTAGGTTCTATAAAATTATCTCTTATTGTCAACATAAATTGAAATTTTAATTTAATCCAAATGTAAAAATAAATCAGTAGTTGTTAATAGTATAATTAGAAATTTACTTTTCCTTTAAATCACAGCTTATCAAGAGGA
The DNA here is from genome assembly GCF_000951035.1 of Colobus angolensis palliatus. Lineage (NCBI taxonomy): Eukaryota > Metazoa > Chordata > Mammalia > Primates > Cercopithecidae > Colobus > Colobus angolensis. The sequence continues at coordinate 2,972,097 of NW_012115489.1, read as the reverse complement.
GCGAAAAGGTCGATATCAGGCTGGGCACGGTGACTCACGCCTGTAATCCCAGCACTTTGGAGGCCAAGGCGGGCAGATCACCTGAGGTCAGGAGTTCGAGACCAGCCTTACCAACATAGAGAAATCCCGTTTCTACTAAAAATTAGCTGGGTACAGTGGCACATGCCTGTAGTCCCAGCTACTCAAGAAGCTGAGGCAGGAGAATTACTTGAACCCAGAAGGCGGAAGTTGCAGTGAGCCGAGATCGCACCACTGCACTCCAGCCTGGGCAACAGAGTAAGACTCCATCTCAAAAAAAAAAAAAAAAAAAAACAGGTCTGTATCAAAATATCTGGAAAAACCTGAAAGATTCTCCATTTGTTTTAAGTGTACTCTGCAAACCATGTAACTTTGGCATAAATTTCAAAATTCTGTATTATAAAAATCAAACAGAATCTAACAGACTTAAGGGAAAGAATAGACTAAATCATCATTATTCATTGCAACCGGCATTTTTAAATGCCCTAACAATTATGAGTGCCAATAAATTTTAAAACACTGATGCCAAGGTAATAAACAATAGAATAGAACCATATTTTACATTAAAATTTGGTTATGTCTTACTAAAATACAATTCTTTATTTTTCTGTCTTACTATGCCTAGAGAAAAATCTCACAAAGAGCAAACCACCACAAACTGAAAGAAATTAATAAAGGCTATTTTATTAATTTCTGCTTACCATACTTTAATATCAAAATTATTTTAAGCATACTGTAGCCTATATATAAAATAATAATTACAGATTTTCCTAAAATATAACCAATAAGGTCCTTTCAACATCGAAAATTTTTAAAGTTCTCTATTTACCTATTCTGGGGCATACCTTAAAGTGTTAAGTACTTAATTTCTAACAAACAACAAAACCTTCACAGGGTAACTATATACCTTTTAACCCTTCAAAGTTAAAAAGAAAATTGTTCAAAAATGGTAAAAATAAGAAACTCCAAGTCATTCACTGATTCATTGGTTCGATAAGCATTTACTGAAGTGAGATTGTATCAGGTGTTAGGTGGCAGCAGACATGGTCTCTTCTCATCCCTCCCACTCAAGAAGCATATGGTCTAACAGGGCGATATCAATGACTCTACTTCAGTATAATGAATGCTATGATAGACAGCAGTATGGGCAGAATAACTGAGGGAGAGTAAAGAGGAATGCATAAAACAGACATAAGAGGTTACAGTGATCATTTAAATCAGAGGTTTCATTGTTTATTCAAGTCTCATTACTCAAAAGCAGGCTAATCCTACTATAATTATATGTCCATTACAAATTCAAGAATCATCTCACTACCTACTTAATTAAACATGTGACCTAACACCTCCTTCTTTTATATCTTCAGTCTTTACCCTGCTATAGCTCTTTCTCTTCAACATATAAACAAAGTATTAGTACTTCCCATATTAAAAAAAAAAAACAAAAACTAAAAGACTACTGACTTCCCTCAAAATTTATTGCTCAATCGTTACTTTTTCCTCCGCAATCCAGCTTTTTCAAACTACGGCTTCACTTACTGTCCCTACTTTCTTTCACCCTCTACCTCAACTTTGGCATTTATCATTTTATTCCTGATTCTTAGCACAGTTCTTGGCACATAAGAGGCTCTCAGTAAATAGTTCTAAATGAACAAACAAGTCACTTATAAATCTCTCTGCACACTTTACAGAACTTAATCTATATATGTGAACTTTCAACAGCATGGTAACTATTTATCTCCTCCATCTTGAAACTGTCCTTTGCTGGGAGGAAACAGCCTGCAGAAAAAGCCAGAAACGCTAGTTTTTTAAACTAGCAATGCCATTAATTAACCATGTGATCACTTGAGCAAAGTTATGACTCAGTTTCTTCATTTGCAAACTACGAATAATAGCACCTGCCCCACAGGTTACAGTGAAGTACGTGGTTTCAAACTCCTAACACAGTTTGGCACATGGTAGAGCTCAATAAATGACAGTCACTATTTATTCCAAGGCTTACCTCCTATATTGGTCACATCATCTTAGTGTTTTTCCAGGCTTCTTTTCCTCTTTACCTGGCTAATTTCTACTCATCCTTCAAATCTCAATTCAGTTGTGACCAGCTCTCAAAGCACTTCTCAACATTTCAAACTCTGGGTTAAATGACCCTCTTATGCATTTCTATGACATTTCCTTACCTCAATCACAGAACTTATGACAATACATTGTAATTTTTTACCTATCTCCCCCACTACCACTCCCTTACCAAACTGCAAAATATAAGCTTCTCAAAGACTACATCTATTTATCATCTCTGGATCCACTATGCACAAAAAAGCTGGTATAGGGCAGACATACGTACACACACAGAGGTTTTAGAAATGAATAAATAGCCCACTGTCTACCTTGTTCATCACACTAGATTGTAATTTTTAATTAACTCTCAAATTTTAGAGTAATGATTATGTCCACAAAGAAAAGCAGGTGCTATCACATCAGGCCAGTCTGGTAAGTGAGAGGCAAGAAATAACCGAAGATTTTCAAAAGCTGAAAACCTTTTAAGACCAAATTATTATATCCCAGACTAAAAGCAGATTGAAGATTGCAACAATACAGAAATAAAGGTAGTTTAGTTTTAGATTGTCAAGACATAATTGGGGAATTTGCAGTTTATTTCAAGACAAAGACACTACTGTATTGTTTAGTATATTGTGGAAAGTGCTGCACATATCTCTTTCAGAGATATCAATATTCGAACACAAATTCCAAAACAATTTAAAGGTCAAATTCTGGACTATTTCTACACTGAATAATCTGAGTCACTACTCCCTTTGCAGCTGGCCACATTTGAACACAATGAAAACATCTATAAGTGCTAAATATTCTTGCAAGAACCAAGATAATACTTGAAATGTTCTACTTACAGAAGAATCTATCATAGTTTATACCTCATTTCATAACTAATTACTTTTTCATCACTCAGCAAATAGAAATACTGTCACCAAAAAGATAGGATGAAAATTATTTCATTTATTTCAATGCAGAACGTGCCTATATATAGACAATTTCTAACATTTAAAAAAAATTTACAAGAATACACAACTTAGTATTTATATTAGGAGTGAATTAAACATTAAAATAAACGTTTACATTTAAAACCAAAGTTTTACTGGAAGTCATGCATGGCATAACTCATAAAAATCCCATATAATTGGCACAGCTAAATCATCTTAAATAGTAGCAATCCATCTTTTGGTGGCATATCACTCGATGGTGACTGTTCTTTTTCCAGAACTTAGTTACTAATGACTTTTTGAAATACAGCTTAGTGTGAAATTTGCTGTAACAGTAAAATATCTTCAAGATTTTCCTGCCAAGGAACATCATAAACTATTTGACTTCAATGGAGTAATTTATTACCAGAATTCATAACAAGAGCTACAGTCCTAGTGGAAGAGAGGAAAATACACCATGTTTTGTTTTGGCTTAATTCTGAAAACCAACCAAAGGATTATTTCCCAGGCTCTGGGGTCTACCCCCAGTAACAACGATGGCAAATATATCTAAAATAATATGAGCATTTCTATCTGATGAGCATTTCTACCCGAACATCCTTACAGAGATTTCAAATGACTTACAAACCAGAAACAACCCTTCTAGGCTAAGGTCACATACAACTATAAGCCATAATAAAACCTCTACCCAAAAACAAAGATCTGCCACAAAGTTGCTGGGTGCTGGGGGAAGAGAGTAAAGACTGCCAAAAAGAAGCTTGAAAATGAGTGCTATTTTCTCGGAGAAATCATTTAAGTACAGTTACCAGTGCAGGCAACCAGAATTAGTCTATTCTAGTGCAACTATGGAGATCTAATAACACTAACTTAACATTAATTCATTTCTTCATTGATATGGTTTGGCTGTGTCCCCACCCAAAATCTCCTCTTGAATTGTAATCCCTGCATTCCCAAGACCAGGTGGAGGTAACTGGATCATGGGGGCAGTTTCCCCATGCTGTTCTCCTGAGAGTGAGTGAGTCTCACAAGATTGATGGTTTTATAGCATTTGATATTTCCCCTGCTTGCATGTCGCACTCTGTATTGCCAACCATGAAGAAGGTGCCTGTTTCTCCTTTGCCTTCTGCCATGATTATAAGCATCCTGAGGCCTCCCCAGAAATGTGAAACTGTGAGTCAATTAAATCTCTTTCCTTTATAAATTATCCAGTCTTGTGTATTTCTTCATAGCAGTGTGAGAATGAACTAATACCTTCATTTACTCACTAATTAAACACTCAACAAACATTTATTATTTAATTACATACCACATACTAGGTACCACAGTTAGATTAATGATAAAAGAACTACTAACAAAGACTCTGCTTACACAGAACTGTCAGTCCAGAAAAGCAAAATAAGACAGGTAAACAAATGGGCAAATGAAAATGTTTCAGTTGCTGTAACAGGAGTATACACAGGTTCAGTGCTCAATTCCATTCTGCCTAAGAAAGTAGGTGGTTAGAAAAGAGATTTCTGGTATCTTTCAAAAAACAGAGGTTCTCTAGATGAATATGAAGAACATCTAGGAGGGAATAATACAAATCTTGACACTTTCTGAACTTCAAATATTTTTCCCTCACTAGAGTTTGAATTGCTAGGCAGAAAATAGAGCAAGGGTGTATGTGTTATATATATACAGCACTATGTCATTTTATATAAGGGATTTCAGCATCCTTGGATTTGGGGATCAGCAGGAGAGTCCTGGAGCCAATTCCTCTCAAAGGGCCAACTGTATATGTATAAAAGCCAGAGAGAGAGTTACAAACCAGGTTGTATACAATTCCAAAAAACAGAAGTTTAAGCTCTGAGTCACAGAAAGTAATTTCATAAAGTCTGAGATTTTAGGCCAAGCACGGAGGCTCACGACTGTAATCCCAGTACGTTGGGAGGCCAAGGTAGGCAGATCACTTCAGGCCAGGAGTTCGAGACTAGTCTGACCAACATGGTGAAATCCCATCTCTACTAAAAATACAAAAATTAGCCAGATGTGGTAGCACACGCCTGTAATTCTAACTACATGGGAGGCTGAGGCACATGAATCGCTTGAACCCAGGAGGTGAGGGTTGCAATGAGCCAAGATCGTGCCACTGCACTCCAGCCCAGGTGACTGAGACTCTGTCTTAACAACAACAACAACAACAAAAATCTGAGATTTTAAAATATTGCCAAGGTGTTCTGGGCATCAAAAGCAATAATCAATACAATAAAAAGACAATCTACAGAGAAATGGGAGAAAATTTGTGCAAATCATATATATAAGGGATTAATATCTAGATTACATTTTTTTTTTTAATTTCTACAGCTCAACAACAGAAAAACACAAACTACCTCATTTTAAAATGAGCAAAAGGCTGGGCACAGTGGCTCACACCTACAATCCCAGCACTTTCGGAGGCCAAGGTGGGCAGATCACGAGGTCAGGAGATCGAGGAGATCGAGGCCATCCTCGCCAACATGGTGAAATCCCGTCTCTACTAAAATACACAAAAGTTAGCCAGAAAGGCCGGGCACGGTGGCTCAAAGGCCGGGCACGGTGGCTCATGCCTGTAATCCTAGTACTTTGGGAGGCTGAGGTGGGCGGATCACAAGGTCAGGAGATGGAGACCATCCTGGCTAACACAGGGAAACCCCATCTCTAGTAAAAAAAAAAAAAAAAATTACAAAAATTAGCCAGGCGTGGTGCCACACACCTGTAGTCCCAGCTGTTTGGGAGGCTGAGGCAGGAGAATCGCTTGAACCCGGGAGGCAGAGGTTGCAGTGAGCCGAGATCACGCCACTGCACTCCAGCCTGGGCCACAGAGCAAGACTCCATCTCAAAAATAATAAAACAAACAAAAGACTTGAATAGGCATTTCTCCAAAGAAGGTAAACAAATGGCCAATAAGCACATGAAAAGATGTTCAGCATCACTAATAATTAAGGAAATGCAAATTAAAAGCACAATGAAATATCATTTCACACTCACTAGGATCAAAAAACTTTTACTATCAAATAAACGAAGAGCTATTTGTACATCCATGTTCACAGTAGTATTCACAATAACCAAGAGGTGAGAAGCAACCCAAGTATCCACTGATGGATGAATTAATCAACAAAACGTGACATAAACATAAAACAGAGTATTTTTCAGTCTTAGAAAGAAAATTCTGACACATGCTACAACACAGAGGAACCTTAAAGACATTATGTTAAGCAAAATAAATCAGTTACAAAATGACAAATACTATATGGTTCCACTTGTATGCACTAGAGCAGTCCGATTAATAGAGACAGAAAGCAGAATGGTTGCTGCCAGGGGCTGGGGGCAGGAGGAAACTGGAAGTTGCTATTTAATAGATATAGAGTTTCAGTTAGCAAGATGAAAAAGTTCTGGGGATTGGTTGTACAATAATGTGAATATATGTAACAATACTGAATTATACACTTAAAAATGGTTAAGATGGTAAATTTTGTGTTATATATTTTTAGCATAATACTATTAATAATTAAAAAATCAAAAAAATTTTTAAAAAATCATCATGGCTGTGGTGTAGAGGCTGGACTAGAAAATTACTAGTATAAGGTAAATGCCAGTGTAAGCACAGGGAAGTCTATTAAAATATTCTTGCAATAGTCCAGAGAGGACCTGAATTGACACAATACAGTGGGAATGGAAAAAAGAAAAAAAAAAAAGAATTATATAAGAGATCTTAAGGACTTAAGATGTGAAGAAATAAAGATAGCTCTGTTACTCTCCACCCAAAGCCCCAACATCACTCTTATAATTAACTATTTAATAAACATTTATTGAGTACTGATTATGCCTAGCACTGACAGTATTCTGGTTATCAAGAAAGAAGGTTCCTGCCTTCATGAATCTTGCAATCCTATGACAGTCAGAACTTTAAAAATATATGGCCAGGCGCAGGGGCTCATGCCTGTAATCCCAACACTTTGGGAGGCCAAGGCAGCCTGATCACCTGAGGTCAGGAGTTTCAGACCAGCCTAGACAACATGGTGAAACTCCATCACTAGTAAAAATACAAAAAATAGCCAAGCATGGTGGCATAAGCCTGTAGTCCCAGTTACACAGGAGGTTGAGGCAGGAGGATGGCTTGAATCCGGGAGGCAGAGGTTGCAGTCAACCGAGATTGCGCCATTGCACTCCAGCCTGGACGATAGAAGAAAAAAAAAAAATGTATGCACAGGCTGGGCACGGTGGCTCGCGTCAGTAATCCCAGCAGTCGGGAAGCCGAGGCAGGTGGATCACTTGAAGTCAGGATTTTGAGACCAGCCTGGCCAACATGGTGAAACCCCGTCGCTACTAAATATACAAAAATTAGCTGAGTGTGGTGGTGCAGGCTTGTAATCTCAGCTATTTGGGAGCCTGAGGTGTGAGAATTGCTTAAACCCGGGAAGTGGAGGTTGCAGTGAGCCGAGATCATGCCACTGCACTCCAGCCCCTGGTCAACAGAGAGACTCTGTGTCAAAAAAAAAACGAAAAGAAAAGAAAAAATTTATATACAAAGTATTAATTACAACAGTAAAAACTTCATTAATACAGGGTGATTTTAATCACTGTGGAAAATGTATTCAATACACTAGTCTTTCATTTTCTTTACCATTATTCAGCCATCTACCCTCATGTCCAATTCTGGAATTAAGTGATACCCAGTGCTGCTTTGATTCTAAAACCACAAACCAAGCTATCCAAATCTTTAACTATAACAGTTCTCTCTTCAGATCACACTCAGTCACACTGTTTTCTACCTCATTAGTAAACCACTTTACTTTCATCTTATCACTCCCTTTCTCTGACCTTACATCCTAAGAAAGATATTTTATAAAAAGATGTATTGGAACTAGGTTTACCTCTAAGAGATATATTAGTTAGGACATTGGAACGTTCACAAATAAAACTTAAAACCAGGCTGGGTGCTGTGTGGCTCACGCCATTTACGATAATATCAAAAAACATTAAAACTTAGAAATAATTTTTTTAAATATGTGCAAGACCTGTACACTTAACACTATGTTACTGAGAAAAATTAAGAGAACTTAAAATAAATGGAAAGATACATAACGTTTATGGTTTGGAAAACTTAATATTGTTAGGAAAGTAAGTCTCTTAAAACTAATCCATAGATTCAATACAATCTCAACCAAAATCTCAGCAGGCAGTTCTGTACAAATTTGCAAGCTAATTCGAAAATGTATATGTCAATTTGAAGACTAAACAGTTTTCAAAACAAACAAGTCAGAGAACTGTACACTACACGATTTCATGTATAGAGCTACAGTAACTAAGACATTGTGATAGTAGAGTAAGAATGACTATGCATATCAATGAAATAAAGAAATCAGAAATTAATCACACATATATAAATTTGTTTTCAAGAAAAGTGCCAAGATAATCCAAATGAGAAGACCTTTTAAACAAATGATACTCAAATAACTGGGTATCGATCTGGAAAAAATAAAAAAGGAACGCCAATCCTTTCCTCACACCATACACAAAAATTAACTTGAAACAGCTAATAGACTGAAACATAAAAACTAAACCTATAAAACAATGAGAAAATATAGAAAACATTTTTGCAATCGTTGGTAAGCAAAGATTTCTTAGAATACAAAAAATACACACCAAAAAGAAAAAAACGGACAAATTGTATTTTATCAAAATTTAAAATTTCTATCCTCAAAAGACATGATCAGGAAAATAAAAGGCAGACTCGGACTGGAAAAAGATATTTACAATACATTTATGTGACAAAATACTTCTATCCAAAATATTTAAGCTCAAAAATAAACTCAAAACTCTAAAACTCAATAAAAAGGTAACCTAATTTTTCAAATGGACAAAAGATTTGAACAGACACTTCACAAATGATGTACACATTAGCCAGGCATAGTGATGCACATTGCAGTCCCAGCTGCTCAGGAGTATAAGGCAGAAGGAATTGCAAGGCAACACAGTAAGACTTCATCACAAGAAAAGATGTTTAATGTCAGTCAACAAGGAAATGCAAACCAAAGCCACAATTTAACAGCACTACACACTTACTAGAATAGCTAACATTAAAATTACCAACAATACCAAGTGTTGGCAAGGATATGGAGGTAGCAGAATTCTCTAATTTTGCAGGTGAGAGTGTAAAATGGTATAATCACTCTAAAAAACAGTTTGCTAGTTTCTTATAAATATACACTTACCACATGATCTAGCAATGTTGCTTCCAAGAGAAATAAAAACATGTATCTACAAAAGACCTGTACAAGAATGATCATAGTAGCTTTATACAGAATAGCCAAAAACTAAGAACAAGCTATTCATCTATCAAAAGATGAATAAGCTCTGGTAGATTCATGAACAGATTACTACTTAGCAATAAAAATGCACAAAGCACTAGCATATGAGACAAGATGGGCAAGTCTCAAAAGCATTATGCTGTGCAAAGTCAAACGCAAAAGAGTTTAAACAGTGTTTCCATTTATATAATATTCTAGAATGGGCTAAATTAACCTATAGTGACAGAAAGCAGATTTGCCTGGGATTAGGGGTAAATAAATGGAGGGAAAAATAGACTGACAGCAAGGTACCTTGAAGAAAACATTTTTGGAAATGTTCTAAATCTTGATCGTAGTGGTGATTACTTAGATGTGTACATTTATTAAAATTTCACAAACTATACTCATAAATTGGTTGCATTTTACTGTGTGTAAACTACACCTCAATAAAACTAATTTTTACTTTTTTTGCTGATATCTGCAGAAAAGCTAAACTGGTATTTTTTTAATGAAAAAACAACAACAACAAAACAGAAGCCTGATAGAATTAGTTTTGGCTGTAACAGAAAATCCAAAATAAAGTCAGGACTGACATATGTCTAAGACAATCAGGACCACAGCTTGCTGCCCTCATAAATTCAAGAAGTCTAGGTGATCGTCCAAAAGGCTGCTGTGGTTTCCAGACAGCAGGGAAAAAAAAAAAAAAAGCAGGATACATCTCTTCCCATTAATTTTCCTCTCAAAAGTTGTCCATATTCTTGCACTTACATTTCACTGTCCAGAACTAAGCCACAGAGCCATACCTAGCAACAGGAGAAGCTGGGAAATGTATCTTTTTTTTCCTTTGAGACGGAGCTTCACTCTTGTTGCCCAGACTGGAGTGCAGTGGCATGATCTCAGCTCATTAAAACCTCCCCCTCCCAGGTTCAAGCAACTCTCCAGCCTCAGTTTCCTGAGTACCTGTGATTATAGGAGCGCACCACCATGCCCAGCTGTTCTTTGTATTTTTAGCAGAGACAGAGTTTCATCAGGTTGGCCAGGCTGGTCTCAAACTCCTGACCTCAAGTGATCCACCCGCCTCAGCCTCCCAAAGTGCAGGGATTACTGGTGTGAGCCACCATGCCCAGCTGGGAAATGTATCTTTTATCCTGAACAGTTACATACTGAGAATCCTATTAGGAATAAAAAGACAATGTATGTGTGCGTGCATGTGTACATGTGTATATGCATGTGTGTGTACATGTACGTGTATGTACATATACACATATATGTCTGTAAGAATATGTCTGGCCGGGCGCAGTGGCTCAAGCCTGTTATCCCAGCACTTTGGGAGGCCGAGACGGGCGGATCACGAGGTCAGGAGATCGAGACCATCCTGGCTAACACGGTGAAACCCCGTCTCGGCGAGGTGGCGGGCGCCTGTAGTCCCAGCTACTTGGGAGGCTGAGGCAGGAGAATGGCGTAAACCCGGGAGGCGGAGCTTGCAGTGAGCTGAGATCTGGCCACTGCACTCCAGCCTGGGCGACAGAGCAAGACTCCGTCTCAACAAAAAAAAAAAAAAAAAAAAAGAATATGTCTGTGTGCGCATATGTATATGAATCAATGAAATGACCTGTTTCTTTTTAAAGAGTTCAAAAATCTAAAGCTGAGCGTGGTGGCTCATGCCTGTACTTCTAACACTTTCAGAGACCAAGGCAGGAATATCACTTGAGCCAATGAGTTTGAGACAAACCTGGGCAATACAGCGAAACCCCATCTCTAAATAAAATTTAAAAATTAGCTGGGCATGGTTGTGCACACCTGTATTCCCAGCTACTCAGGAGGTTGAGGTGGCATCATTTGAGCCTGGAAGGTCAAGGCTACAGTGAGCTGTGACTGTACTCCAGCCTGGCAAGAGAGATCCCATCTCAAAAAAAAAAAGAACCTAGATTAAGCTTTAGGTGGATATGTTCATTAGTCTCCAAAAATGGTATCGAGAAACCGTATCTCTCAATATTCACACCCTTGTTGTCTTCTTCCATGCAGAATCATTAAGTAAGAAGTCTGGATACACTGTTGGAAAGACTAGAGAGAGAGAAGGTGCTTCCCCCGAGTTTCAACTAAGCCAGCCTTCCAGCTGTCCCACCATGGCACTAGCTATTTAAGTAAGGCCATGGTGAACATGCTATATGCTAACTGCAGCTACACAAGAGATTCAAAGTAAGACCAGAGGCAGCAGCTAACCTCCAGTCAACTTACAGTCATGTGAAAAATTATAATGGCTATTCTTTTAAGTCACTAAGTTTAAGGTGGTTTGTTACATAGAAGTAGATAACCAAAACAGTAGAGATGTTTTGATTTGGCAAAAAAAACAAACTGTGAAGTAATCTCATATAATCTGAATTACTGCTTAAAGTTAAAATAATTACACTTTGTCATTAAATATAATAAAGATACTTCTCATTTTACTTTATCTCTCTATAATTCTGACACAATTGACCACACATTTTTTCCTAACACAATCTTCCTTTTGGTTTCCATGATGCTTATTACCCTGATTTACCTTCTACCTCCTTCTTGGCCACCTGTGCAGGATCTTCCTTCTCTACCTGCCCCTTGGGGTTCTGACCTGGACTTTCTGCTCATCTTGTTCATTCTCAGAACTTCAATAGCCATCTATATGCTGATGATTCTAAAATCTGTAATCCCAGGCTAGATGTCTCTCAAGAACAAACCTATATTTCTAGCAGTCATCAGGATGCTTTGCCTGGATGTCTCAGAAATACCTCAACTTAATTGTCCAAAACTGAATTTACAATCATCCCTATCATTCGGCCTCTAATTCTGCTCATCCTGTTTTCTATCTCAGCAACCACTGTCACTGTCTACCAGCTTCAAAACTAATAATCTTGATGAGTCCCTCTCACCACACATATATAATCAATTACCAAGTTGTTTCCATTCTTCCTAAAAAACATCTTTAAAATTATGCCATTACTAAGCTCAAAAATCAATACAATTATAGACAAACTAAGGCTTAGAGAAAAAAAGAAAAAAAAAACCATAAAAGGAAAAGCCTTTACAATTGCCTACAGGTCCTCCTGTTAGCATTCTGATGTCAGTCACCTCCTCCTTTCCTCCCTCTTGTTCATTCTGTTCCAGCCATACTCGCCTAAGAGCTTTTTTCATGAATGTGCCAGGCACATTCCGGCCTTAGGGCCTTTGCACTGGCTGTTCCTTATGCCTGCACTGTTCTCCCAGATATCTACATGGTCAACTTCCTAATCTCTTTCAAGTCTTCTCAAAGGAGGCCTACTTTGATCACCCTATTTTAAATTACAACCTGTCTCCCAATTAGCACTTCTGATCCATGTTATCATGCTCTACATGTTCCCTTTCCCTATAGCACTTACAGCTTTCTATTGTTTATATTTATCTTTTTTGTTGTTTGTTTAACACAGGGTCTCACTCTGTCACCCAAGCTGGAGGGCAGAGGCACGATCATGGCTCACTCACTGCAGTCTCAACTGCCCCAGACTTAGATGATCTTTCCACCTCAGCCTCCTGAGTGGCTGAGACCACAGACCTGCATGACCACACACAGCTAATTTTTATATTTTTTGCCATGTTGCACAGGCTATTCTTGAACCCTGGGCTCAAGTGAGCCCCACGCACCTTGGCCTCCCAAAGTACCAGGATTACAGGCGTGTGCCACTGCACCCAGCCTTTATTTATTATCTATTTCTCCCTATTAGAAAGCAAGTTTCAGAAAGGCAACATTTTTTTTGTCTGTTTTGTTCTCTGATGTATCTAGGCACCTAGAACCATGTTCAGCTTATAGTAGGCACATATTAAAAAAATACTTTTTTGACAAAAAGCTAGAAAAAATTACAAATTAAATATAACTATAAAACAAATAAAATGTTAATTCACACCAACACAAAGTTAATGTGATGAGTGATATTCTGTTGAAACTACACTGTTGGTTGGGCATGGTGGCTCATGCCTGTAATCCCAGTACTTTGGGAGGTAAGGCAGAAGGACTGCTTGAGTCCAGGAGTCCATGTCCAGCTTGGGCAACAGAGCAAGACCCCATCTCTACAAAAACAAAATTTAAAAAATTAGCCGGGCATGGTGGTGCGCACTTGTAGTTACAGCTACTCAACAAGCAGAGGTGGGAGGATCACTTGAGCCTGGGAACTTGAGGCTGCAGTGAGCCATGATCACGCCACTATACTCCAGCCTGGGCAATAGAGCAAGACCCTGTCCCTCAAAAAAAAAAAATAGAAAAAAACTAAATTGTCACTTGCAAAGTGCAGTACTGATGCCTCCATCTGGCATGTCTTTTGGTCAATAAGATCCATCTAGTAGCCTTTGTAATTACATTTAGTATTACTGTATGCTACCTAGGCAATTCTAGAACTGCTAACCACACAGAGACATTTGTAAGTACACTTTAATTCCAAAAACAGACAAGCAGCAATATATTTATAAATAGACAAATTTTTTTTGGTTTTGGGTTTTTTTTTGTTTTTTTGTTTTGTTTTGTTTTTTTGAGACAGAGTCGCCCTCTGCTGCCAAGGCTGGAATACAGTGGCGTGATCTCGGCTCACTGCAACCTCTGCTTCCCGTATTCAAGCGATTCTCCTGCCTCAGGCTCCCGAGTAGTTGGGATTACAGGCATGCACCACTTCACCCAGCTAATTTTTGTATTTTTAGTAGAGGCAGGGTTTCACCATGTTGGCCAGGCTGGTCTTGAACTCCTGGCGTGTGCCACTGCACCCAGCTTTTATTTATTATCTATTTCTCCCTATTAGAAAGTAAGTTTCAGAAAAGCAACATTTTTTTTGTCTGTTTTGTTCTCTGATGTATCTAGGCACCTAGAACCATGTTCAGCTTATGGTAGGCACATATTAAAAAAATACTTTTTTGACAAAAAGCTAGAAAAAATTATAAATTAAATATAACTATAAAACAAATAAAATGTTAATTCACACCAACACAAAGTTAATTTGATGAGTGATATTCTGTTGAAACCACACTGTGATGTAGTCTCAGGTGATCTGCCTGCCTTGGCCTCCCAAATTGCTGGGATTATAGGCATGAGCCACCATGCCTTAAACAGGCTGGGTGTGGTGGTTCACACCTGTAATCCCAGGCACTTTGGGAGGCGGAGGCGGGCGGATCACGAGGTCAGGAGTCCAAGAACACCCTGGCCAATAGTGAAATTCCATCTCTACTAAAAATACAAAAAAATTAGCCAGGCATAGTGGCGGGCGCCTGTGATCCTAGCTACCTGGGAGGCTGAGGCAGGCAAATCACTTGAACCTAGGAGGCAGAGGTTGCCATGAGCTGAGACAGCGCCACTGCACGCCAGCCCAGGCGACAGTGCAAGACTCCATCTCAAAAAAAAAACAAACATTTAAACAATCTAAGCAGCAGCATATCAAATTTATGTTTCAATTTATAATTCTGTCATGATTTTTAAAAAGCAATGATGACTGCCAATGAAACTATGAGAGTTGAAAATCATGCAAGAAATCCTATATTAGCAACTCTTCTTTTCTTTTTCTTCTCTTGTGTTTTCTTTTTCTTTTTTTTTTTTTTTTAATGTTTTTGTTTACTATACTGGCCATGCACACTCTACCATGGTAACTCTCCTTCTTATTTGCTTCCTAAGTCAAAAGTCCTGGAATCTAGACAGGACTCTACAATTAACTCCACTTGTAACCTTCAGTAAGTTGTTTAACCGCACCAAACCTCAGCTTTCTCAATTATAAAAGTGAAAGAGGTTACCAAGAATTTTATGATGACACAATTTACTTTGAATTTATTCACATCTGGAACTGTGAACACTACCTTGTCACTGAGAAGTCCTCCCCTCACTTCCATCCTCTTCACTTCTTTCCACATTGCTCTCTACAATATTATTCTTTGTAGGTCGTTTTTCATCAAAAACCTTCCATTGCTCTCCATCGCCTTGGTAGCAATCAAAAACTTCACAACATTCCCACACTTTGTTTTAGAAAGTTTTCTACATTTGGCCAGGTCCAGGGGCTTATGCATATAATCCCAGCAGTTTGGGAGGCTGAGGCAGGCAGATCAATTTGAGCTCAGGAGTTGGAGACCAGCCTGAGCAACATGGCAAAACCCCATTTTTATAAAAAAAATACAAAAAAAAAAAAAATTAGCCGAGGCTTGGGCACAGTGGCTCATGCCTATAATCCCAACACTTTGAGAGGCTGAAGAGGCAGGCGGATCACCTGAGGTTGGGAGTTCAAGACAAGCCCAGCCAACATGATGAAACTCTGTCTCTACTAAAAATACAAAAATTAGCTGGGCGCGGTGGCAGGCGCCTGTAATCCCAGCTACTTGGGAGGCTGAGGCAGGAGAATCACTGGAACCCCAGGGGCGGAGGCTACAGTAAGCCAAGATTGCGCCACTGCACTCCAGCCTGGGAGACAGAGTGAGATTCTGTCTCAAAAAAAAAAAAAAGAAAAGAAGAAGAAGAAGAAACACTTTAAGGTAAAATGAAACATGAGTTAAACAGCAAAGAGGTGGGGGTTTTATACAGGAAAACATAAGGAAGCGAAATAGGAAATGAGAAATGAAAGTGAAAGATTTTTAAAAAGGAGCATTACTTTATAGAAATTACTGGTCCCATCATGGTGGCTCACACCTGTAATCCCAGCACTTTGGGAGGCCAAGGCGGGCAGATCCCTTGAGGCCAGGAGTCTGAGACCAGTCTGGTCAACATGGTGAAACCCTGTCTCTACCAGAAGTACAAGTATTAGCCAGGCGAGGTGGCAGGTGCCTATAATCCCAGCTACCCAGGAGGCTGAGGCAGGAGAACTTCTTGAACCTAGGAGGCAGAGGTTGAAGTAAGTCAAGCCAAGGTCACATCACTGCACTCCAGCCTAAGTGACAAAGAGACTCCATTTCAAAAGAAAAAAAAAAAAAGAAGAAAAATTACTGATGATAGTAAATATCGTTGGGTAACAGAAAAAAAGTTTTTAGAAAGTACTAGGTATGCATAGATTTTTGAAAACTGAACAAGAGTTCTGTGAATACAGAAGAAGGCACATGGCTGTAAGAAATGATAAATGATACAAAGGAGAACATCCTAACTTTATATCATGATTGTAAGAGAAGTAGTCAATTAAAAAGGAGATTACCATCCTGGCTAACATGGTGAAACCCCATCTCTACTAAAAAATAGAAAAAATTAGCCAGGCGTGGTGGCAGGCGCCTGTAGTCCCAGCTACTCAGGAGGCTGAGGCAGGAGAATGGCATGAACCCGGGAGGC
>NW_012115489.1:2941614-2954727 GCF_000951035.1 Colobus angolensis palliatus | reverse complement strand
TGGGCAACAGAGCAAGATGCTGTCTCTTAAAAAAAAAAAAAAAAAAAAAAAAAACCCAGAGCAGGGACAGTGGTGGCCGGGTGTGGTGACTCATACCTGTAACCCCAGCGCTCCTGAGCCCAGGAGATCGAGACCAGCCTGGGCAACATGAGGAAACCCCATCTCTCTACACAGACAAATTAGCCGGGCATGGTGGCGCCCATCTGTAGTTCCAGCTACTAGGGAAGCTGAGATGGGAGGACTGCTTGAGCCTGGAAGATCAAGGCTGCAGTGAGTCGTGAGCATGCCACTGCACTCCAGTCTGAGTGACAGAGCAAGACCCTGTCTCAAAAAAAGAAAAAAACAAAAACTTGTAAATAAAGAGACTATAATCAAAGTCAGATAAAAACTACCCCCACATTTGTCACTGCACTTAAAGTATGCTTTGAATTATCTGCATAACTTAGTCCATCTTCCTCAAAGTATCCTCATTTTGATCCATACTAGCAGTGTCCATTCACATAGCAGATGCACAAAATATTTGTTGAGCAAAATAAAAACCACTGCTCAGAGGCAGAAACAACCCTTGAGAGGATACAAAAGCTTATCTGGAAAGGGAGCTTTAAAAAGACTGCACCCTTTTGACATAACTGTGGAGGACTAGCCTAGAAATGTGTAAGTGGAGTATCAGCTTCTCTGTCTCTAAAGAATAACTGTGGCTGGGCACGGTGGCTCACACCTGTAATCCCAGCACTTTAGGAGGTCAAGGTCGGCAGATCACTTGAGGAGTTTGAGACCAGCCCAGCCAACATGGCAAAACCCTGACTCTATTAAAATTACAAAAATTAGCCATGCATGGTGGCACATGCCTTTAATCCCAGTTACTCAGGAAGCTGAGGCACGAAAATCGCTTAAGCCTGGGAGGTGGGGCTTGCAGTGCGCCAAGATCATCCCATTGCACTCCAGCCTGGGCGACAGAGTTTGGAAACTCTGTCTGCAAAAAAAAAAAAAGAATAACTGTGAGTAGATCAGAAGCTAACTTTGATTCAAAGAAACGTTTAGGAAGAAAGTAGCCATGCCCACAGCCAAGGATGGCCATTCCATTCATTCAACAAATATTTTTTGAGTACCTACTATGTGCTAGGTATCTGTCAAGCCACTGAGGATACAGCAGTTTAAAAAAAAAGACTGTCCTCATGGAACTTACATTTTTATGTGAAGAAAGACAATAAACCAATACACAAAAATGTCAGATAATGATAAGTACCATAAAGCAGTGACAGGAAAAGAGGTGGGATGGGGAGCGGGGGGACCTACATAAGATGGACAGAGAAGGTAACAAGCAAAATAAGGGAGCCATGTGAAGTTCTGAGTATTATCCCATGTGGAAGAAAGAGTAAATAGAAAGTTTCCATGTGGGAATAAGAATAGAAGTCTTCAAAGAAAATCAGAAAGATCAGTGTAGCTAGAGAGGAGTGAGCAAGCCAGGGAGTAGGAGGGGATAAAGTCAGTGTGATTTGCAGAGGCCAAGGCAAAGAATCTGAAGTAATAGGAAGAAACCGGAGGTTTAGAGCAGAGAAGTGACAAGATCTAATATATATTTTCTTTTTCCTTTTTTTTTTTTTTTGAGACGGAGTTTCGCTCCTGTTGCCCAGGTTGGAGTGCGATGGCGCAATCAAGGCTCATCGCAACCTCCACCTCCTGAGTTCAAGTGATTCTCCTGCCTCAGCCTCCCAAACAGCTGGGAATACAAACATGCACTACCATGCCTGGCTACTTTTGTGTTTTTAGTAGAGATGGGGTTTCTCCATGTTGGTCAGGCTGATCTCGAACTCCCGACCTCAAGTGATCCAGCCGCCTTGGCCTCCCAAAGTGCTGGGATGACAGACATGAGCCACTGCGCCCAGCAAGATCTGATATATATTTTCAAAAGTTTGGATTACACTAATGATGACAGAAATAAACTTTATTTCACTTTATAAACTTCAATATTAAAGTATGAGGAAGCTATTCGTAAAATTCCCACATACGAATCTTTTTTTTTTTTTGAGACACAGTCTCGCTCTGTCGCCAGGCTGGAGTGCAGTGGCAGAATCTCGGCTCACTGCAACCTCCACCTCCTCAGTACAAGCAACTCTCCTGTCTCAACCTCTCAAGTAGCTGAGATTACAGGCACACGCCACCATGTCCAGCTATTTTTTGTATTTCTAGTAGAGACAGGGATTCACCATGTTGGCCAGGATGGTCTCGATCTCCTGACCTCATGATCTGCCCACCTCGGCCTCCCAAAGTGCTGGGATTACAGGTGTGAGCCATGGCGCCGGGCCAGGAATCTGTTACTTATCTAAAAAGCTCAAGATAAAATTTTAAATACATTTAAGAGAATTTTTCTGCATTCTTCTTCAGAGAAAAAAAAGTAATTATTCCAACACTAATCTGAATCTCAAACTCACTTGTTCCAGTCTGTAGAAGACATTATTTATAAAAGATTCCTTTTCTTCCTTCCACCACAGACAGGCAAGAGGAAAAACTGGATGCTTGCCAAAGAGCTTCGATTGCCCCCTGGTGCCCATTTTAAAGAATGAAGATCTTCACACATCAGCAGTTTGGAAACACTAAGGAAGATATTCACTGGATTTTGGAATACAGCTTCTAGCATCCTCTGCTGACAGAACCTTGCAGGTGTAATTAAATTACTCTGTTTTAAAGGACATTAATTCTACTTTGAAGTTAAAATCATTACGTTTTCTCACACCAATTTTTAAAAACTTTTCTTCTTGAAGTCAATTTCAATTAAATTAAAATTGGTCACTGATCAAATATTGGTACTGATGATGAAAACAATGATAAAAAACAGCAATTCTGAGTGCCTAGTGTTGCGTGTTTACATGAATCATTTTTTTCTCACATCAACTCCTGAGAACTAAAAGACAGTTTTCTCCCACTTTGAATTCTTCAGCCTCTCCCCATGTATGAGGGAAAGAGACTGACTGATACAGGTGGCTGGCAATGACCAAGGCCAAGGGGATGAGATGCCTCAGACCACAAGACAAAGCAGCACAGAGGTGGCCCAAACTTGGACTCTCCACCACAGAACGTGCCAGCCAGGGAGTCAGACAGAGTTCATGGAAAACAGGTGCTCACAACTAGAAAGTTGCTGTTACATACAGCCCTTAGTTACAGTCATAAAACTCCAACTTTCCATTTTCTGTAGTAATGGGAAACAGGATAGCAAAGATAACTAAAATCCTCAGTAATCCTAAAGTTTCCATTTAATTATGAGTTATAACCTCCTTCATCCCTAAAAAAAAAAAATTAGAATCATGAACAAGTAATAGAAATGGTTAAAAGATGGGTTTTCTGTGGTTTTTCTGGTTTTTGGTTTTTGTTTTGAGATGGAGTCTCCCTCTTGTCGCCCAGGCTGGAGTGCAATGGCGCGATCTCGGCTCACTGCAACCTCCATCTCCCTGGATCAAGCAATTCTCCTGCCTCAGCCTCCCGAGTAGCTGGGATTACAGGCATGCTCCACCACGCCTAGATAATTTTTGCATTTTTAGTAGAGACAGGGTTTCACCATGTTGGCCAGGCTGGTCTCGAACTCCTGACCTCAGACGATCCGCCCACCTCGGCCTCCCAAAGTGCTGGGATTACAGGCAGGAGCCACAGCATCTGGCCAAAAGATGATTTTTCACCTCTTTTCTCTGATACTTCCCACTTGAATATTTTTTTACTTAGGTCTAAGAAAAATAATCATAATCCTTCAAATTCTGCTGGAAAGAACAATTTTATTACCATTACAGATAAGCAAACGAATAAAATAAGTAAAAAAGAAAAAAAGTTTATCAAACGAAATTATAATTAATATTTTTAATACAGTGCCTTTAGCAGTAAAAGTAAATCCAACTACTAACTAGTAACTGAAGTAAAATACATAAAAGAAACAAAAAAATTAATCACAGTTGGGACTCTGGTAATTTTGCTTCCAATTCTAGAGCTATCAAAAAATCTTTTCTGTTTTTCCAATCAAGATGGAGTCTCATTCTGTAGCCCAGGCGGGAATACAGTGGCATATCAGCTCACTGCAACCTCTGCCTCCCAGGTTCAAGCGATTCTCATGTCTCACCCTCCCGAGTAGCTGGAATTACAGGTGCATACCAACACACCTGACTAATTTTTGTATTTTTAGTAGAGACAGGGTTTGGCCATGTTGGCCAGGCTGCTCTTAAACTCATGACCTCAAGTGATCGACCCACCTTGGCCTCCCAAAGTGCTGGAATTACACGTGTGAGACACTGCATCTGGCCAAAAAAATAAATAAATAAATCATTTTTAAACAAGTATTGTAATTAGGAGGGGCACAAGGAACTATAGGGATGACAGAAATGTTCTGTACCTTATTTGGGATGGTGGTTACACACAATATATGTAACTGTCAAAACTCACCAAACTGAATAAGATCTGTGCACATTATTATATTAAATTACACTTTAAAAGCAGGGTGTGGTGGCTCACACCTGTTATCCAGCACTTTGGGAGACTGAGACAGGAAAGTTGCTTGAGGCCAGGAGATGGAGACCAGCCTGGGCAACACAGCAAGATCTTATCTCCACAAAATAAAAAATAAAAATAAAAAACAAATATTTACACCTTAATAAAAACAATCACACTTTTTAGAAAGTATTGTGTGACTGTTTTAAGGAAAGAAAACTACAACTTTTTCTGACTCATTTGCCAGGTAGGTTCATAAGCCATCAAAATAAAGTAAAAATAAAGTTTTAATCTATAAATTTAATTAATTAAGTAATCTCTATCTTGAGGCAGCTCTTACAATTATTAAACTATAATGTTATCTAAATTGTAAAGTTAGGGCAAGGCATGTACAATGGTTCTTATGGAAATAGATGTTTATTTACATTTCTATGCTCACATTTCCTTTGTTCACACTTCTATACCTACTTCCATTTTCCATATAGAAACTAAGGGCTATGTGTCATAAAGAAAAAACACATTTGAATGTCACAAGCTTTTCATTTATAAAAACCAAAAATGTTCAATTCCATTTGACAAATATTTACTCTGTCATACCATTTATTATTGCATTAGAAGATACAGGACTTTTTAAAAATTACCATATCTTTTATACAAAAGTTCCTGTACTTAAGGTCTTAATATATGATTGGAAAAGAAAGGTAAGGGAGTTAGGACAAGCACACAAGTAATGATTTAACAACAAGAAGCCAGAAACCAAGCCTGGGAACTAGCGCATGCAGCTAGCATCTGGAGAGGTTGCTTAGAGGAAATTATATTTCAAATGGTCCCTAAAGGGTGTACAGAATTTTAACAAGCAGAAACTGGAGGAATGAGAAAGTAGCATTAAAGTTTTGATCAGTACTCAAGTCAAAACTAGCAGACTCAGGCCAGGCACAGTGGCTCACAACTATCATCCCAGCACCTTGGGAGGCCAAGGCAGGCAGATTTCTTAAGCCCAGGAGTTCAAGACCAGCCTTGGCAATATGGGAAGACCTTGTCTCTAAAAAAGAAAAAGAAAAAAAAAAAACAAAAAACCTAATGAACTCCAAGCTGGATGGACTCACATTCACCTGTAGTCCTAGCTACTTAGGAGGCTTAGGCAGAAGCACTACTTGAACCCAAGAATTTTAGACCAGCCTGAGCATCATAGCAAAACCCTATCCCTTTAAAAAAAAAAAAAAAAACCCCAGTTGACCCCTTTGTCAGAGAAAATGAATAGGCAAAATAGGGATTGGTGAAGTCTGAAACACTTATGCATCAGGTCTTCTATATATTTGCCTATTGTGATGAAAGACTTGTCATGTCTTTGAAAAACTATTCTGAATTACTGATGGAGCCACTGCTAACTGAGGAATGAATTATAATAGTTGTAAAAAATAATGGGAAAGCGTGAGCAACTAAAATATTCTCTTAAAAAAAGCCAGTTTCTCGGGGGGCACGGTGGCTCACGCCTGTAATCCCAGCACTTCAGGAGGCCGAGCTGGGTGGATCACCTGATGTCAGGAGTTCGTGACCAGCCTGGCCAACATGGTGAAACCCTGTCTCTACTAAAAATACAAAAATTAGCTGGGCATCGTGGCACACACCTGTAATCCCAGTTACTCGGGAAGCTTGAACCCAGGAGTCGGAGGGTGCTGTGAGCCGAGATCGCACCACTGCACTCCAGTCTGGGCAACAAGAGTGAAACTCCATCTCAAAAAAAAAAAAAAAAAAAGCTACTTTCTCACATTTGTTAGCGGGAGCAAGGAAAAAGGCAGTTTCTATACCTTTAATTCCCTTATGAGTGCTTCAATGATCCTCAATATAAACAAACCTGACAGATACACAATCAAACTTGACTAAAATCTCACCTGAGGTTAGTTTTTTGGAATCGTCCCTTAATAAAACAAACCAAAAAGATTACATCTCATTTCTGAAGAGAAACAGTAGAATAACTACACAGCAGAACCAGACAGACACAAAAGAATTCAAATTAAATTTAGTCAGGCACGGTGGCTCACGCCTGTAATCCCAGCACTTTGGGAGGCCAAGGCGGGTGGATCACCTGAGGTCAGGAGTTCAAGAGCAGCCTTATCAACATGGTGAAACCCCGTCTCTACTAAAAATACAAAAATTAGCTGGGCATGTGGCTGGCACCTATAATCCCAGCTACTCGGGAGGCTCAGGCAGGAGAATCGCTCGAACCCAGGAGGCAGAGGTTGCAGTGAGCCAAGATCACACACCATTGCACTCCAGCCTGGGCAACAAGATGAAACTCCATCTAAAAAAAAACAATAAAAATGAAATTCATACATGTTAATACTATGACCAAATCTTAAGAGTTTAAAGATTGCATTAGTACCAATAAACTTTACACTTTTTATTCTTTTGGAGAAAGGTAGCTAATGTTCACAAGTATGAAACAAAATCAAATAAGCACGCATGCTATATAAATATTATATATAACACACACAATATTAAAGAACCACTCACAATGTCTAAAAAGATCCAAAAAAATCCAAAGTAAATAAATAATTTGACACTGCTATAACTGAAAGCAACAAATACTGAATATAGATACTCACTGCTCAGTTGCTAGTTGCCCCTTATTATCCATTCTTTGTATTGGAAGCATTAAATTTTAAGCAGACTCCTGCCCTCCAAAAAAGAAAAACTACTACACTTCTCAAGTTAAACAAAGATACAAAGTTCAAAATGAGGAGGCTTCTTTATCCTTATCCCTCTACCTTCTTTTTTTTATTTTTTGAGCCAACTGTCTCGCTCTGTCGCCCAGGCTGGAGTGCACTGCTATGATCTCGGCTCACTGAAACCTCCATCTCCTGGGTTCAAGTGATTCTCCTGCCTCAGTCTCTTGAGTAGTTGGGATTACAAGGGCGTGCCACCACACCTGGCTAATTTTTTTATATTTTTAGTAGAGATGGGGTTTCACCATGTTGGCCAGGCTAGTCTCAAACTCCTGATCTCAGGAGATCCACCCACCTCAGCCTTCCAAAGTGCTGGGATTACCAGAGTGAGTCACTGCACTTGGCCTTGTCCCTCTACCTTCTTGCTGACAAAAATGCAAAATTAATGGCTGCAGCTACAGCATCTAACTTGAAGCCTGCATACTAAAGATGGCAGGAAAAAAGACAGAAGCAGACGAGATCTGAGATATCCTGGACCTGAAAACTAGTTCTATTCCATTTAACTCCTGATTAATTAATGTGAGGGAGAGAAAAGACTACTATCTTGTTTAAGTCACTGTTGTTTTGCATTTTCTGTCACTGGCAGCCAAATTAATAATACACTAACCAATATACATTTAAAACAGGCTCCAGGATCAATTCCACAGGCTTCTAAGTATGGGAGGCAGCACCATACTGTAAAAGCATGGTTAGGCCGGGCACAGTGGCTCACACCTTTAATCTTAGCACTTAGGGAGGCCAAGGCAGAAGGATATCTCGTAAGGCCAGAAGTTTGAAACAAGCCTAGGCAACATGGCAAGACCCCATTTCTACAAGAACAGACTAAAAGTGTAAAAGAAAAAAAAAAAAAAAGCACAGATAGCCTACGTGTGCATAACAACTCTGTCACTTAATAGCTAGATTTAAGTAGGCAAATAAATAAATTGGACTAATTATTTTACCTCTGTAGGAAAAAACTGAGAAATATTTACCAATTATTTAGTGGTTCTGACTTATTTCAATTTTTTTTAAGATGGAATCTCACTGTCACCCAGCCTGGAGTACAATGGTACGATTTCAGCTTATTGCAACCTCTGCCTCCCAGGCTCAGGTGATCCTCCCGCCTTAGCCTCCTGTGTAACTGGGACCACAGGTGCTCACCACTACACTCGGCTAACTATTTTTTGTATTTCTGGTAGAGATGGTGTCTCACTATGTTGATCAGGCTGGTCTTGAACCCCTGAGCTCAGGAGATCAGCCCCCCCTTGACCTCCCCAAGTGCTGAGATTACAGGTGTGAGCACTAAACCACCCTGACTTACTTAAATTTTATGTCTTGAAAAGCTTTATACTATTCTTTATATTCAGGCTCATCTCTCCCTAACTTTATTGCTTTTGAGACAGAGTCTCACTCTGTCCCCAGGCTGGAGTACAGTGGAGAAATCATGGCTGGCTCACTGCAATCTCAAATTCCTGGACTACACCTAATTATTTGTTGTTATTCCTGTTGTGAAAAAGTTATCTTCTGGCCAGGCACGGTGGCTCACGCCTGTAATTCCAGCACTTTGGGAGGCTGAGGTGGACAGATCATGAGGTCAGGAGATCGAGACCATCCTGGCTAACACGGTGAAATCCTGTGTCTACTAAAAATACAAAAATTAGCCGAGCGTGGTGGCAGGCGCCTATAGTCCCAGCTACTCAGGAGGCTGAGGCAGAAGAATGGCATGAACCTGGGAGGCGGAGCTTGCAATGAGCCAAGATCACCTCACTGCAATCCAGCCTGGGCGACAGAGCAAGACTCCATCTCTTAAAAAATAAACAAATAAATAAAAGTTATCTTTCACATTTAACACTTTAAACTGAACATTATTAAATGAATCTAACAGTTTTGATTAATTATTTTTGTTTCATGTAGAGTCATATAAACTACACCAATATTCTCACCTCTTCCTTATAATGCAGTCTTGATCATTTTAATTGGCAAAAATGTCTAGGATAGTATTAAATAATAATATGATTGTTACCTCTATTGCTCCTTAATTACGTACAACACTGACTGTTAGTATGAAGCATGAGTGAATTACTTCACATGATATGAAAGTTTCCTTTTAGTTTAAGTTTTGTATTAGAAATCATGTTAAATTTGTTTTTCAATTCCTCCTTTGCTATCTATTGAAATAAATGACCTTAATGATAATAGCTAACACTGAACACTTTAAATACCAGGTACTATTCTAAGGGTTCTATATACATTAATTCACTCATTTAATCCATCCACACAATCAGAGTGGATAATTTTATCAGTCCCATTTTATAGAGGAGGAAAGACAGACACAGAGGCTAAATAATGTGCCCCAAATCACACAGCTTTAAAGTGAAGGAGCCCCATCTGGCTCCAGAACTCACTCTCTTAATCACTATTCCATATTGCCTCCCTGTATCTGTATTTTGCTACTTTTTCTACTATAGTAGTCCAGTCAAGAATGGAAGCTGGGAGACTTTAGTGGCTACTAACACTGAAGTGATATAGGATTAGACTAAAGTGGTAGTAATGGAGACAGAGAAGTGGAGAGATCTGGTAATATGCCTTCAAGATAGAGCTAGTAAGACTTAATGGTTGAGAGATTGGATGTGAGGTATGAGGGAAAGAGAGGAATAGTGGCAACTAGGTTTTCTGGCCTACCCATAGCCAGGTATTTAAGACTCTGTTTCTCATGTTTTATATTAATTAACTTTATTTGTTTTCCTTGGTTTTCCAGTTTCCCTTCCTTCTTCCTAATTTATGCATTTCACTTCATTAAATCCTTTTTTGTCTTTGAGACAGAGTCTCACTCTCATCAAGCTGGAGTACAGTGGTGCAACCATGGCTCACTGCAGCCTTGACCTCCCAGGCTCAAGTGATCCTCCCACCTCATTCTCCTGAGTAGCCAGAACTACAGGTACACACAACCACACTTGGCTTTTTTATTTTTTGTGGAGATGCGGGTCTTACTACATTGGCAAGGATGGTCTCAAACTCCTGGGCTCAAGTGATCCTCTTGCCTGAAGCTCCTAAAGTGCTGAGATTACAGGCATGAGCCACTGCAACCAGTCCATTAAATCCTTTTTGAGATGAGGTAAAATAAAAATAAACTTATTTACTAGTACTTAAGACTCATTCTATATTCATGTTCAATATTGTTTTCTTTGGGTTTTTTAATCTGTTCTAGATTTTTGCATTGAGGTCAAAAAATGAAGGACAATAACTGTTTATAACACCAATAATTGTTTCTGATTATGGGCACAGCTATGATCAATGTGGAAACTGGAAACATATAAAAAAGTACGAGGCAGGGCTGGGCACAGCGACTCATGCCTGTAAATCCCAGCTACTTGGGAGGCTGAGGCAGGAGAATCGCTTGAACCCGGGAGGTGGAGGGTGCAGTGAGCCGAAATCTTGCCATTGCACTCCAGCCTGGGCAACAAAGTGAGGGTCCATCTCAAAAAAAAAAAAAAAAAAAAAAGTATAAGGCAAAAGAACATATTATCCTCATTCCCACAATCTAGAAGCAAGCAATGGGAGTACTTTGTTCCACACATATCTATCGTTTAAATTATTGAAATCATACTGTCTATTCAGTTTTACATCTTTTCCTAGTGCTACTAAAAACCCTTATTAAACATGTTTAGTGACTGCATAACATTCTACATGACCACAACACAATTTACTTGTCCTTCTCCCTATTACTAGGTGTGTATATTCTTTCTATTATTCTAATATTTCACATATGTTGGTATTTTCAAACATGTTCAGACTTGTAACTCTTTCATCAAGAGAAAGTTCTGTGGAAGCCTAACATAGAAATGGAGCTGACCTGGCCAAAAACTGATAGGAGGGACTCCATCCCACCATACCACACCCCCAGCAGTAATCCCAACACATTCAGAAAACCACAATTCTAAGTACTAATGTGACAATTATTTTTGTGCATAAAGCTTTGTCCAAATCTTGCATTACTTCCTCTGGATAGAATCCTAGAAAGGCTATTGAGTTTAAAGGAAATGAACATTTTCGAGGCTCTTGATACTAAATAATAGTTTCAATAATAAAAACAATAACTTACAGAAGGAACATGATTGAAAAATAAATTAATTAAACTTGATTTAAAAAAAAAAAAACTGTCAGAGCTACAGGCTCAGTTTCCAGAATATCCACATGTTCATGGCCCTTCAGAGAATACGATTATGATTTAATAGGTAGAGTTAATTCAGGCATTACAAGGATATAAAAATGAACGAGATTCAAAAAAACCAGGAGCTTATGGCCTCTGCCATGTCATCTTCAGAAGAAATTCAACACTAACGCTTCAGAGATACTAACATGCACCTATTATAGAAAAAATATTTTTTCATAAAATATTGATCAAAATATATTAACTCTGAGCTATATGAAAGGGTATATGAAACATTTAAAGTGGCTTCACTATCATAAAAAAAGCAATAATTCCATTCCCTTTTTTTTAAGAAGAAATATTTTATAAACAATATCCCATATACTTAGGTATCCATGGTACATGATACAGATCATAATCTGCAGAGGTAGCCTAATGTAGTTACCCTATGACCCCAACTGTGATTAAGTAAACAGCACAACTAGACTGGGAAGAAATCCATTAGAATTACCTGTGGAGCCTTTGGTTATAAATAATACAAATTGCAAGAGTTAAGGCAAGTTCCACGCAGGAGTTAAGGCAAGTTCCACTACAGTTATACTGAATCAATCTCCAGAGTACAAGACCTAAGCATGCATATTTTTTAACTGCACCAAAGCTGATTATTACATTCAGATTAAGAAACACTAGGTTAGCTGGGTGCAATGGTTCACACTTGTAATCCCAACACTTTGGGAGACTGAAGTGGAAGGATCACTTGAGGCCAAGAGTTCAAGGTCACACGGACAAGAGAGCAAGACCCCACTCCACAAAAAATATAAAAAGTAGCCAGATGTGGTTGTATGCACCTGTAGTCCTAGCTACTCAGGAGGCTGAGACAGGAGCATCACTTGAGCCCGAGAGGTTGAAGCTGCAGTGAGCTATGATTATACCACTTGAATGAAAGTCAAAAAAAGTCACTGCACTCCAGCCTGTTTGAAAGAACAAGACCCCATCTTAAAATAAAAAAATATTAATTTGTTTAAAAAGTTAACACTAGGTTAAAGGTTCTTTTTAAAAATATTACCCCATTAATTTCAACAATATTTGCTAAAATACCTAGCCACTCAACTATGTGAAATTGGTTGCTTTCCTATTAAACTGACTGTGAAAAAAGCCACAGCGATTACAAACAACAAAAAACTCAAATCGGATTCAGAAATTGCCAGGTGGAGTCCTGCCCTGCTGTGGTGGTGGTTTTCCCTCATTTAGGGAATTAGTACTATTAGGTGCAATGTGACTTGTGTTATAGATAGTTTAATCTTGCTGCAGTGGGGAAAGGGGATTAAAACAGAAGACCCTTGAGACAAAGAGACCAGCTAAGTGGCTACAGCGAAAGTTCAAGCAAGACAAAGTAAAAGCCTAAGTTTTATCTTAGATGTGTTGAATTTAGAATATTGTTGGAGTTTAAACATGAACATAATTCATGAGTGGTTAGAAAGATGGATTGGGGACTGGGCACAGTGGCTCACGCCTGTAATCCCAGCACTTTGGGAGGTGGAAGCAGGCAGGTCACTTGAGGCCAGGAGTTCAAAATGAGCCTGGCCAACATAGCGAAATCCCATCTCTACTAAAAATACAAAAAATTAGCCAAGCGTGGTGGTGCACACCTGTAATTCCAGCTACTCAGGAGGCTGAGGCACGAGAATGACTAGAGGCCAGGAGGCAGATGTTGGAGTGAGTCAAGATCGTGCCACTGCACTCCAGGCTGGGTGACAGAGCGAGACTCAGACTCAAAAAAAAAAAAAAAAA
>NW_012115489.1:2930786-2941119 GCF_000951035.1 Colobus angolensis palliatus | reverse complement strand
TGAGGCAGGAGAATGGCGTAAACCCGGGAGGCGGAGCTTGCAGTGAGCTGAGATCCGGCCACTGCACTCCAGCCCAGGCAACAGAGCGAGACTCCATCTCAAAAAAAAAAAAAAAAACTTACTGTATATTTTAAAACAGCTAGAACAGAATAATTTGAATGTTCCTAGCATAAGAAAGAGATAAATATTTAAGCTGATGGATATCCTGGATATTCCAATTACCCTGTTTTAATCTGTACACATTTTATAAATATATCACAATATACATCAGATATATCCCAAAAATATATACATTATCAATTTTTTAGAAACTAAAAATAAAACTGTCATAATCCAGCAACCCCACTAATGAGTATATATCCAAAGGAAAGGAAATTCACATTTGATACCTGCACTCCCCTTTTCACTGCAGCATTATTCACAATGACCAAGATACGGAATCAACCTACATGTCCATCAATAAATGAATGGATTTAAAAATTTAATACACACACATACACACACACACACACACACACAAATACTATTTGGCCAAATTAAGAAAGTATAAAGTCATGTCACATGCAGTAACAAAGATGAGTTTACAGGACATTGTGTTAAATGAAATGAGCCAGGCACAGGAAGATTAATACCACATGTTCTCATTCAGATGAAGCTAAATAAACTGATCTCATAAAAGTGAAGAAAATAGTAGAAACAGAAACAAAAGGGTGAAAAGGGTACGAAAAAGAGGGGTATAGGGAGAGTTTGGTTAACACACAAAATTACAGCCAGATAGAATAAGTCCTAGTGTTCTATAGCATTGTAAAGTCACTATAGTTAACAATTATTTACTCTATATTTTCAAAGAGCTAAAAGTGAGGATTTTGAACATTGCCAACACAAAGAAATGATCAGTGTTTTAGGCAATGGATATGCTAATCACTCTGATTTGATCATTACACTCTGTATACAGATGTGGAGGATCACACTCTACCCCAGAAATATGTACAATTATGTCAATTAAAAATAATCTGTCAATTAAAAATAATATTTAAAAATGTAATATTGGCCAGGCACAATGACTTATGTCTGTAATACCAACACTTTGGAAAGCCAAGGTGTGAGGATGGTTTGAGCCCAGGTGAGACCAGCATGGGCTAGATGGTGAGACCCCACCTCTACAAAAATTTAAAAAATAAAAAAATTGGCCCGGGCAAGGTGGCTCACTCCTGTAATCCTATCACTTCAGGAGGCCAAGGCAGGTGGATTACCTGAGGTCAGGAGTTCAAGACCAGCCTGGCCAACATGGTGAAACTCCATCTCTACTAAAAATACAAAAAATTTGCTGGGTGCAGCGGCACGTGCCTGTAATTCCTGCTACTCAGGAAGCTGAGGCAGGAGAATCACTTGAACCCAGGAGGAGGAGGTTGCAGTGAGCCGAGATTGCACCACTGTACTCCAGCCTGGGTGACGGAGCAAGACTCCATCTCAAAAAAAAAAAAAAAAAAAAATTAATCTTTGGCCAGGCAGTGACTCCCGCCTGTAATCCCAGCACTTTCGGAGGCCAAGACAGGAGGATCACTTGAGCCCAGGAGTTTGAGACAAGCCTGGGCAACGTAGTAAGACCTCATCTCTACTAAAAAAAAAAAAAAAAAAATAGCTAGGTGTGGAGGCACATGCCTGTAATCCCAGCTACTCGGGAGGCTGAGGTGGGAGGATTGCTTAAGCCCAAGAGGTCAAGGCTGTAGTGAGCTTTGATTGCACCACTGTACTCCAGCCTGGGTGACAGAGAGACCCTGTCTCAAAAAAAATAAAAAAAAAAAAAAAACTGTAATCCTCTACAAAGCTTACTCAAATTCCACATCCTACAGAAAGCATTTATTCATACTTTCTGGATCTGATCTCATCCTCCTCATCTTTCTACTTTCTCCTAGTAAGAAAACTCAGCCATGCACTAATCAGGTGCAATTTCACGACCATAGCTGTATTTATATACATTTGGGTCTTCACTGTAGCAATTTTTTTCTGGCTTGCAATATGCTTCTTTCTTCCCTTCTGTTTATCAGCCAGCAGTCAGCCTTGCAAACCTTATTAGCTCACACAACCATAAACAAAATACCACAGACTGGGTGACTTAAAACAATAGAAATGTATTTGCTGACAGGTCTGGAGGCTAGAGGTCCATAATCAAGTGTGGACAAATGTGGTTTCTGGTGAGACCTCTCTTCCTGGCTTGCAGGCGACCACTTTCTGCTATGTCCTCACAAAGCCATTCCTCCTTTCCCGTGGGGGAGGAGGAGTTAGTGCACGCTTTCTGGCGTCTCTTTTTATAAAGACACTAATTCTATCAGATCAGGGCCTTATGACTTCATTTATCCTTAATTATTTCCTTAGAGGCCCCATCTCCAAATACAGCCACAGTGGGGGTTAGAGCTTCAACATGAATTTTAGAGAGACACATTCAGTCCATTACAAAACCCACTGTCACATTCATAGCTAAATCTAAATATTACTCAGTGAACTACCAAAAATAATGAAGCATATCTTCCTCATGTTTCCATAGTAGTTAATGTTTCCATAGTACTTTAGAAACTAGATATGTTTGTTTTTCACTGTGCATTTACGCTTAAAATGTTGAACGAGGGCTCCAATATACATTCAATACGTTAAACTTTGTTCATTTGTATCCTCCAAATCTGTCTCCTTACTGTCTTAACAATCTCTCAATCTCTGATTATGACTGTATATTGTCCATTTCTCCTTGTAATTTTGTCAATTTTTGCTTTATACACTTTCAATATACTGTTAAATGCATAGAGGTTGAGGACTGCCAATTTTTCCTTCAAAATAAACTGTTCCTTTTACCATTAAGGAATGTCACTTTTATCATTAATTGGTATTATGACTTAAAGATTTGAATACCAATTTTATCATATTAATCAGCTATCTTTTGGTTATTTTCCTGCTATATTCTACTGCTTGACATCCAACCTTTCTGTATAATTATAATTTAGGTATAACATGCATGTATACCTAAATTTTTTTAACCCAATCTGAGAATTTTTGTGTTTGGGGGTTTAGTCCATTTACATCTATTAATACTGATATATTTATATTCATACCTACCATCTTATTTCATAATCTCTATTTACCAAGATTATCTTCCTCTACCTCTTCTTTCTCCTTTCCTGTCTTTTATTGCAATGAGTGAATTTTCTTCAATGGCATATCAAGAGAATTAACACTGGAAGTAACACAGACAATAAGAGGGTACAGCTTTTCTGTGGAGAACTTAAAAACAATAATAAAATCAAGTAAAGATAAGCCTGCTTTTTATTATCACCTTGTGATGGCAATTATAAACAATGTTAGCTTAGATACTACTTAATGCTCTTTTTGCTACGGTTCCTGTTGAGTTTTAATAACATATATGTGAACTTCAATTAACATGCTTTTATTACTTATCTTTTAATAAACACTTTATTCTGGCCAGGTGCAGCAGCTCACACCTGTAATCCCAGCACTTTGGGAGGCTGAGGCAGGTGGATCACTTAAGGTCAGGAGTTCAAGACCAGCAGGGTCAACATGGTGAAACCCCATCACTACTAAAAATATAAAAAATTAGCCAGGCATGGTGGCAGATGCCTGTAATCCCAGCTACTCAGGAAGCTGAGGCAGGAGAATCACTTGAACCCGGGAGACGGAGGTTGCAGTGAGCCGAGATCATGCCACTGCATTCCAGTCTGGGCAACAGAATGACACTCCATCTCAAAAATAAATAAATAAATAAATAATAAAAATAAATAACCACTATATTCTACATGAAGTTAATTTGGAGAATTCCCAGTTATCTGCACCACACACACATGCACAAACACACTCAGCTACTCAGGTCTCTTACATACTGTTTTTCATGGTTCAGAATCATTCAAGCTTACTTCAATGGTAACTTCCTATCTCCAATCCCTGTTGTACTATGTTTCTGCATTTAAATACTAGATTCAAAATTTAAAAAGACTATAAAGACAAAGAAACAAAATGCTAAGCAAATCCAATTCTGTTTTCTATGGATGCCAAAAGAAAAAACAAAAGACATGGTTGGCAAAAGAATTTAAAAGGGTAAATGTTTGAATTCCTCAGTTGTTTTCACCAAAAGCATTCTAAAGCAATGGATCATTAAATGGCAATGTTTGACATCATGTAGCCATTTTCTCTGATTTTTAGAGAAAAAAAATTTAGAAGTTTTTACCAAACATACAATGAATTTTCTGTAAAGATACTTTCATGAAAAAAAAATTTTTTTTGAGACAGAGTCTTGCTCCGTTGCCAGGCTAGAGTGCAGTGGCGCAATCGCGACTCACTGCAGTCTGCCTCGCGGGTTCAAGCAATTCCCCTGCCTCAGCCTCCTGTCACCATGCCTGGCTAATTTTTGTATTTTTTTGTGTGTGTGTGTGAGATGGAGTCTTGCTCTGTCACCCAGGCTGGACTGCAGTGGCGCCATCTCAGCTCACTGCAAGCTCCACCTCCCAGGTTCATGCCATTCTCCTGCCTCAGTCTCCCAAGTAGCTGGGACTACAGGCGCCCACCACCACACCCGGCTAATTTTTTGTATTTTTAGTAGAGACGGGGTTTCACCATGTTGGCCAGGCTAGTCTGGAACTCCTGACCTCAAGTGATCAGCACTCCTCAGCCTCCCAAAGTACTGGGATTACAGGCGTGAGCCACAGTGCCCAGCCAAAATATTTCAACCTACAGAGATATTTAAAAGCCACTAGAATTGATAAAAGAAAAAATATACAATCAACATTGCAATTTCTGGAACTTATTGTAAAACAAAAATTTTAATGAAACTGCCAAATTTATTCTTATTCTTGTTTCTTTTAATTTTACATATGCACACACATGAATGCACGTGCAAGTGTGAGTATATATACTATATAGATCTGTTGTTTCATGTGAAAGAAAAATGTACAAAATTGAAATCAGAAGCTTTATTTGATGAACTACAGACAGACACAGATTGACAAATTTGCTACACTATGTACTGAGGAGGAATATGCAAAGACTACCGATTTTGACAGTCATTGACAGATTTACAAAAGCTGTTGCTTTTCTGATTATTTTTCATTTCATTTCATAATTATTACTAAAAATAATTCATCACATAAAGAAGGGAGGTGTTAAAAAATTATCTACCCCAGGTGTCAAATACAAAAGTACACCATTTCCTTTAGCATTCTTTCCTTTTAGTATTTTGGAGATTATACTTTTTTTTTTTTTTGAGACCAAATCTCAGCTGTCACCCAGGCTGGAGAGCAGGGGTGCAATCTCGGCTCACGGCAACCTCCGCCTCCCCGGTTCAAGTGATTATCCTGCTTCAGCCTCCCAAGTAGCTGTGGCTACAGGCGTGCGCCATGACCATGCCCAGCTAATTTTTGTATTTTTAGGAGAGATGGGGTTTCACCACGTTGGGTAGGACGGTCTCAATCTCTTGACCTCATAATCCATCCACCTCAGCCTCCCAAAGTGCTAGGATTACAGATGTGAGCCACAGCGCCCTGCCAGGCGATTACTCTTAAAATTGTAAACTTATATACTTGGCTTAAACTAATCTTTTTTTTTTTTTTTTTGAGACGGAGTCTGGCTCTGTCACCCAGGCTGAATGGAGTACAGTAGCGTGATCTCGGCTCATTGCAAGCTCCACCTCCCGGGTTCATGCCATTCTTCTGCCTCAGCCTCCCAAATAGCTGGGACTACAGGCGCCCGCCACCACACCTGGCTAATTTTTCTACTTTTAGTAGAGACGGGGTTTCACTGTGTTAGCCAGGATGATCTCAATCTCCTGACCTTGTGATCCGCCCACCTCAGCCTCCCAAAGTGCTGAGATTACAGGCGTGAGCCACCACGCCCGGCCGTCTTAAACTAATCTAAGGTTAACCGGTATCTCTGGCCTCCTCCCCAATAGTATCTACAAATCAATAAACTCTGATTTCACTCTCCCATCCTCCACTTTATTGTTGACAATAATTTTAGATTCACTTTGCTTTTAAATCCTCCCAAATTTACCCATCATTATTACTGACACACAATGCATACAGAGATTTTTTTTTTTTTTTTTTGAAACAGAGGCTCTTTTTGCCCAGGCTGGAGTGCAATGGCACAATCTCAGTTCACTCCGCCTACCAGGTGCAAGTGATTCTCCTGCCTCAGCCTCCCAAGTAGCTGGGATTACAGGCATGTGCCATACCAGGCCCAGCTAATTCTGTATTTTTAGTCGAGACATGGTTCCTCCATGTTGGTCAGGCTGGTCTCGAACTCCTGACCTCAGGTGATACACCTGCCTCAGCCTCCCAAAATGCTGGGATTACAGGTGTGAGCCACCATACCCAGCCACATATGTAGATTTAACAAAATGTTTTATCCATTGATTTATTTTTAACACATTGCTTTCAGTTCTCCATTTATTATTTTTTAGTTGTTTTCTTCCTCCTGAAGTTCTTTCAATACAGGCTGTCAGTAATAAACTCCACAGTTATTTTCCTCAGGTTTTTTGCGGGGGGCGGCAGAGGGTGTAGTTTGAGACAGGGACTCACTCTGTCACCCAGGCTGGAGTGTCATCCATCGACCTCACTGCAACCTCTGCCTCCTGGGCCCAAATTATCCTCCCACCTCAGCCTCCTGAGTAGCTGGGACCACAGATGCACGCCGTAACACCCGTCTAATTTTTGCATTTTTGTAGAAATAGAGTTTCACCATGTTGCCTAAGCTGGTCTTCAATTCCTGAGCTTAAGCGATCCGTCCACCTCGGCCTCCCAAAGTGCTAGGATTAGGTGTGAGCCACTGTACCTGGCCTTTTTCCTCGGTTTGGGTTTTTTGTTTGTTTGTTTGTTTTTTGGAGACAGGTCTGACTGTCTCCCAGGCTGGAGTGCAAAGGCACAATCTCGCCTCATTGCAACCACTGCCTCCCAGGTTCAAGCAATTCTCCAGCCTCAGCCTTCCAAGGAACTGGGATTACAGGTGTAAGCCTTTCCTCAGTTTTTAAAATGGCTCTTACTCATGAACAACAGTTTAGCAGGACTGATCTCTACAGTACTTTAAAGATATTACTCCACTGAATTCTTAAATTACCACTGAAATACTTACTTCCTCTTCCTCCTCCTCCTCTTCTTCTTCCTCTGCTTCTTCTTCTTCTTCATTAAGAGGTGGAGGTAAAGTACCGAGGATATCTTCGTCCATAAAATTAACTGGTTTTCCTACCATTTTAGGGGGTAAAGGAGGGCCAATTAACTCATCATCAGAAGAGTCAGAACTCTCTTCACTTTCACTGCTGCTTGTATCCCTGAAAACACAGAAACAGAAACTCTTTGCCTCTGCTGCAATAAAGAGCACACTTTGGAAATAGTACTCGTTTCTCAGGAAACTTTTCCTCTCCTATTAACAACAATTGGGTATTTTTTAATTTTTTCAAATTTGTAGTTCAAACATTAAATGTGTAATGCAAATA
This sequence comes from Colobus angolensis palliatus, assembly GCF_000951035.1. NCBI lineage: Eukaryota > Metazoa > Chordata > Mammalia > Primates > Cercopithecidae > Colobus > Colobus angolensis. The sequence continues at coordinate 2,933,633 of NW_012115489.1, read as the reverse complement.
TTATTTTATCTTAAGAAAGTTTAAAAAAAACTGTCTTACGCAAACAAAGTCAAAAATAAGGGTCACAGCAATTATACGTTAGAGGGCCATTAGACCATTAGCACTCATAAAGAGACAGGTGAGACTGAGTGCAATGGCTCACACCTGTAATGCCAGCACTTTCAGGGACCTAGGCAGGTGAACTGCTTATGCCCAAGAGTTTGCGACTAGCCTGGGAAACATCGCAAGACCTTGTTTCTACAAAAAATAAAAATTAGCCAGGTGTGGTGGCATTTGCTTGTGGTACCAGCTACTCAGGAGGCTGAGGTGGCAGGATCACTTGAGCCCAGCAGGTCAAGGCTACAGTGAACCATGACTGCATCACTGTACTCCAGCCAGAACAACAGTGAGACCCTGTCTCAAAATAGAGATATATAATAAAAATTTAATTTAAAAAATTTTTAAAGAGACAGGTGAACAAGGACATACAGAAGAAAAACTACAAAATAGTAATGGATAAAAACCACTGAGATGGCCAGTGCCTCAATTAACTATATTTGAATCCAATCCCTGATTGCCACAGTAGCAAATAATGCCAGTCATGTAAGGAAGTTAATATAACTCCCAAAAAAAATTTCCGAAATACAAGTTATTTCTCACGGCTAGTCCAAGTTTGCCACTTTGCCAAACATTAAATGTAGCATCCTTGCATTCTAAAAACACCATACTCTAACCAGGGGTATCCAAGGGACAGAATACAGTCATGGGTTCTTAATTTCTGTTTCCAGTTGGGCCAGTGAAGCCATTTCTTCATCCCTCTTTTCTACGTATCACTAGAGACAGAAACTAAAAACCATGGCTTCAGGATGCTAAAAGTCTAAAAGAAATCAACAACAGTATAAGGCAAGTTGGACAGGCTTGAGAGTCTAGAGCATATCATACTGATTCCCAAGTGGTTTCCTATCCGCCACACCTGAGGACTATTATACACTCTCATTAAGGTCTCTAGCAAGCACCTGTAAGTATAGCCCTCACCATCCACCACCCCTCCACCTGCCTCCAGAGCTGAGAATTCAGCATTCTTAATTGTATCAATTAATCTTTCAAATATTTGATAAGATTTAAAGTGGCACTGCCTTCTAATGAAGTATCTGTGGTATGTAAGCTCCAGGAAAGCACAAATTTCCGTTTTGTTCTAGCATCTAACATATTTCTAGCATCTAAAAAATGCTTCACCTATAAGAAGCACTCAATTATCTACTGAAGGAAAAACATGAGATTTTTCTTTTTGTTTTCATCTAGGTTAAACGCTGAAAAGAATATATTCTCACATTCAGGTTACCCTTAAACAGAGATATATGAACTAGCAAACCTCCATGAAGGACTGAGTTTCTAGATTTGAGCCACTGCCTAGCTCAAATCTCCACTCCAAGGCCTTCTTTCTAATTGAACAGGTTAAGTTTAGTTCACAACAAGGTCTTTGCACTTGGGAATTCCGTTGGCTGACTTATCCTTCCCATAGATTGTTACACAGCCTCTTTCTCATTTTTGGAGTTTCCTCAAATGTCTCCTCCTCAAAGAAGCCTAAGGGCACACCCCTTTTAAACCTTCAGGCAGGCACACTACCACTTCCCATTACCTTAAGTACCTTTATCTTCATTACATGCCTGCTAAGTTATTTTATTTGGTTATTTAGTTATTTGTTATCCATCCCTTCAAATACTCCCACAACATTGAGAGCTCAATGAGAACAAAGGTCTCATCTGACTTGCTAATTGCTGTATCTCAGTGCCTAAAATACTGTGTAATCCACAGAAGATACTCAATAAGTAATAGCTACATGACTAAATAAATTTATACTAAGCTATTCATACTCCAAAATTTCCCCCTTATAATTAACGCACAAGTTTCCAGCTATACTGTTTTAAAACAGATTTTTTTTTTTTTTTTTTTTTGAGACAGAGTCTCACTCTAGAGTGCCAGGGCGTGATCCTGGCTCACTCCTCAGCCCAGATTCGAGTGATTCTCTTGCCTCAGCCTCCCAAGTAGCTGGAATTACAGGCATGAGCCGCCACCATGCCCAGCTAATTTTTGTATTTTTAGTAGAGACGGGGTTTCATCATGTTGGCCAGGCTGGTCTCAAACTCCTGACCTCGTGATCCACCAGCTCGACCTCCCAAAGTACTGGGATTACAGACATGAGCCACCTTGCCCAGCCCTCAAGCATCTTTTCTAACCACAACAAAATAAAACCAAAATCAGGCCAGGCGCAGTGTCTCATGTCTATAATCCCAGCACTTTTCGAGGTAGAGTGAGCAAATTGCTTGAACTCAGGAGTTCAAGACTAGTCTGGGCAACATTGTGAAAGACTGTCTCTACAAAAAATACAAAAATTAGCCAGGCATGGTGGCACACACCTGTAGTACCAGTTATTTAAGGAGATGAGGTGGGAGGATCGCTCGAGTCGGTGAGTTAAGAATGTGCCACTGCACTCCAGCCTGGGTGACAGAGTGAAACCCTGTCTCAAAAGAAAAATTAAAAAATCAATAACAAGAGGAACCTTGGAAATTGTACAAATACATGAAAATTGGCCAGGCGCGGTGGCTCACGCCTGTAATCCCAGCACTTTGGGAGGCCGAGGCGGGCGGATCACAAGGTCAGGAGATGAAGACCACCCTGGCTAAGACGGTGAAACCCCGTCTCTGCTAAAAATACAAAAAATTAGTCAGGCACATTGGCAGGTGCCTGTAGTCCCCACTACTCGGGAGGCTGAGACAGCAGAATGGCGTGAACCCGGGAAGCGGAGCTTGCAGTGAGCCGAGATCGCGCCACTGCACTCCAGCCTGGGTGATGAGCAAGACTCCATCT
>NW_012115489.1:2922886-2930736 GCF_000951035.1 Colobus angolensis palliatus | reverse complement strand
AAAAAAAAAAAAAAAAAAAAGTCTCCCAACAGACCTCTATGAGAAGCGTCACAGAGTGTAACTTTTTCAAAAAAAAAAAAAAAAAAAGAAAAGAAAATAAAACAACAGGCTCCCAAATGACCAAAGGGTCAATAAAAAAAAATTTTTTAATTTCTTGAAACAAAAGAAAATGGAAACAAAACATATCAAAACCTGCAGAAAACAAAGAAAACAGTACTAAGAACATTTATAACAATAAACAACTACATAAAGAGTAGACATACATCAAATAAACAACCTAAAGATGTACCTCAAGGAACTAGAAAAGCAAGAATAAAGCAAACCAAAAATTATTAGAAGAAATTAAAAAAATCAGAGCAGAACTACAAATGACACTGACACTAAAAAAAGAATAACACCGGGTGCGGTGGCTCACGCCTGTAATCTGAGCACTTTGAGAGGCCGAGGCGGGTGGATCACAAGGTCAGCCTGGTCAACATGGTGAAACCCAGTCTCTACTAAAAATACAAAAATTAGCTGGACGTGGTGGTGGGCGCCTGTAATCTCAGCTACTCAGGAGGCTGAGGCAGAGAACTGCTTGAACCCGGGAGGTGCAGGTTGCAGTGAGCCGAGATGGCACCACTGCACTCCAGCCTGGGCAACAGAGCGAGACTCCACCCCAAACAACAAAACAAAGAATAATAAAACATCACTGAAATAAGCGTTGATTTTTTGACAAGATAAAATCAATGTGTTAGGCCACTGCTGCATTCCCAAAAAGAAGTAACTGGGATGCCAGGCATGGTGGCTCACATCTGTAATCCCAGCACTTTGGGAGGCCAAGGCAAGCAGATCACGAGGTCAGGAGCTGGAGACCAGCCTGACCAACATGGTGAAACCCCATCTCTACTAAAATACAAAAAAATTAGCAGGGCATGGTGACCTACACCTGTAATCCCAGCTACTTGGGAGGCTGAGGCAGGAAAATCACTTGAACCCAGGAAGTGGAGGTTGCAGTGAGCCCAGATCAAGCCAATGCACTCCAGCCTGGTCAAACAGTGAGACTCCGTCTCAAAAAAGTAATAACTGGAGGCCGGGCCCAGTAGCTGACACCTATTATCCCAGGACTTTGGGAGAATGAGGCAGACAGATCATGTCAGGAGTTTGAGACCAGCCTGGACAACATGGTAAAACCCTGCCTCTACTAAAAATACAAGAATTAGCCAGCAGTGGTAGTGCACCTCTGTAGTCCCAGCTACTCAGGAGGCTCACGCCTATAGCCCCGGCACTTTGGGAGGCCAAGGCAGGCGGATCACCTGAGTTCGGGAGTTCGAGACCACCCTGGCCAACATGGCAAAACCCCATCTCTACTAAAAACACAAAAATTAGCCAGGCGTGGTGGTGCATGCCTGTAATCCCAGCTATTTGGGAGGCTGAGGCAGGAGAATCATTTGAACCCAGGAGGTGGAGGTTACAGTCAGCCAAGATTACGCCACCGCACTGCAGCGGGCGACAGAGCAAGACTGCATCTCAGAAAAATTTAAAAAAAAAAAAAAAAAACTCTATGAACACCTAGAAACTGATGGTTTAATAGAAATCTTTCATGAAAATCAGGCACCTGGAAGATGATTTGGAGCAATCTCTGACCACATTTGATCTTGAGGATGTTGGTTCAATATCTTCATTTTGTCTTAATTCTTTCTCTCTGCTCATTTCTTCCTCTTTTTCTCTTGCTTCTGAAAAGATTAAAAAAAGATTAACAAAAAAATTCCAACCATTACAATTCAAAATTTGCTAGTATTAGAAAGGCTAAAAATTAACATAGCCACAAAGACATAACTTAGAGTGCTAGCAGTAACAGCAAAAAATTATCAACCACAGCTACTGTGGAAAACAATATGGTGGTTCCTCAAAAAGTTAAACGTAGAATTATCACGTGATCCAGCAATTCCACTTCTAGTAAATATCCAAAGAAACTGAAAGCAGGGTCTAAAAAAGATACTTGTATGCCGATGTTCACAGGAACATCATTCGCAACAGCTAAAATGTAGAAGCAACCAAAGTATCCATCTATAGACAAACGGATTAGCAAAATGTGGTATATCCACACAATGAAATATTATTCACCCAAAAAGGAAGGAGACTCTGCAAAATGCTACAACTTGGATAAACCTTGAGGACACTATGCTAAGTAAGATAGACTACTCACAGAAAGACAAAAAGACAAATATCGTATGATACCACTTACATGAGGTAATCTAGAGTAGTCAATGTCAGAGACAAAAAGTAGAATGGTGGTTAACAGAGGCTAGGAGGGGTAATGAAGAATTGTTTAATACGTATACAGTTTCAGACTTACAAGACAAACAGTGTTATATATAGATGGTGGTGATGGCTGCACAACACTATGTACTTAAATATTAAGATGGTACATTTTATGTGTATTTTATCACAATTTTTAAAACTAGAAAAAAAAATTTATCAACCTAAATGGCCAATGTGGTAAAAGAATTGAACAAAATTACTGCATAGCAATACAATACTAACTGCAGACAATAAAAATAGTGATAGAAAACAGAAATCTGGGAAAACATTTTAACAGATATGCTAAGCAAAATTAGCATAATGTGAATGGTGATATATTTTTTAAAACGTATTCGAAAGTGATATTTTAGGTGATTAACTTTCTAATGTTTTAAAACATAAATTTAGCACTTCTTGGCCGGGCGCAGTGGCTCACACTTGTAATCCCAGCACTTTGGGAGGCCGAGGCGGGCGGATCACCTGAGGTCAGGAGTTCCAGACCAGCCTAACATGGAGAAACTCCGTCCCTACTAAAAAGAAAAAATTAGCCCGGCCTGGTAGCACATGCCTTTAATCCCAGCTACTCAGGAGGCTGAGGCAGGAGAATCGCTTGAACCCAGGAGGCGGAGGTTGTGGTGAGCTGAGATCGCACTATCACACTCCAGCTTGGGCAACACAAGCAAAACACCTTCTCAAAAAAAAAAAAAAATGTAGCACTTCTTTTCTGAATTTTCTACACTAGAATTTTGGTTAGAGACTAGCTATCAAAATCATAATAAAATTTATACTAGCCTGACACGGTGGCTCACGCCTGTAATCCCAGCACTTTGGGAGGCGGAGACGGGCGGATCGCGAGGTCAGGAGATCAAGACCGTCCTGGCTAACACTGTGAAACCCCATCACTAGTGAAAATACAAAAACACTAGCCGGGCGTAGTGGCGGGTGCCTGTAGTCCCACCTACTCGGGAGGCTGAGGCAGGACAATGGCATGAACAAGGGAGGCAGAGCTTGCAGTGAGCCAGATTGTGCCACTGCCCTCCAGCCTGAGCGACTGAGACTCCATTTCCAAAAAAAAAAAAGAAAAAAATTTATACTATAGGCTGCTCTGTCTACAGAGTAGCCATTCTTTTATTTCTTTACTTTCCTAATAAACTTGCTTTCACTATATTTAAAAAAAAAAAATCTACTACATTAATTTTCCAGAGTTGCTTACTCTAGAAAGACAAAAAAAATATTTAAAATATTAACTTTTTTCCCTCTGATAATCTCACTCTACAATTGTGGGGGCACTAGGAAGAAAAAGGATTATGTATGAATAGTTTGATACTCAATTGCCACCATCCTCAATAACCTGAGATAATATTTAACATTTTTTTCCTTCACTTAATAATGAAATACAATATAACTCAAGTTAAGCAGCAGCAAAGGACACTTATCAAGTGGAATGTTGTATTCTGCAGGGTCTTTAGTTGCTGGGACATGGAAGATGAGGAAGAGAGTTACCCAGCAAACATCAACAAGGAACTACATAGTCTTTCATGTCAAATATGGAAGACAAAATCCTCCAGGAAGAAGTAAGGCAAATATTACAGCTCTAGATCATGTTATCTTTTTCGTGTCTTCTGGGCTGAGGTAGGTCAAAAGTCAACAATTCTACACTCTGATACTAGAGACTGGAAAAAATTAAAGAGAAACATAGTATGCAGAATTAAGAATGGGCCTGCCAGGCACGGTGGCTCACGCCTATAATTCCAGCACTTTGGGAGGCTGAGGCGGGCAGATCACGAGGTCACAAGATCAAGACCATCCTGGCTAACAAGGGGAAACCCCATCTCTACAAAAAATTTTTAAAAATTAGCCAGATGTGGTGGCAGGCACCTGTAGTCCCAGCTACCTGGGAGTCTGAGGCAGGAGAATGGCGCGAACCCAGGAGGCGGAGGTTGCAGTGAGCAGCGATTGTGCCACTGCACTCCAGCCTGGGCAACAGAGCAAGACTCCGTCTCAAAAAAAAAAAGAATGGGCCTGAAGCCAGGCATGGTGGTTCACACCCATAATCCTAGCACTTTGGGAGGCCGAGGCGGGTGGATTGCCTCAGCTCAGGAGTTCGAGACCAGCCAGGACAACATGGTGAAATCCTGTCTCTACTAAATACAAAAAAGTAGCCGGGCATAGCGGCGTGCACCTGTAGTCCCAGCTACTCGGGACGCTGAGGCAGGAGAATCACTTGAACCCAGAAGGCAGAGGTTGCAGTGAGCCGAGATCATACCACCACAATCCAGCATGGGCCACAGAGTAAGACTCCGTCTCCAAAAGAAAAAAAAAAAAGAATAAGCCTGCTTAGCTCCTAGCTCACCCTGTTTTTTCAGCCAATCCCTCCAGACCTCTGGGGGTGGCGGCAGCATTTGTACTCTAGGCTCATCTTCTCCCTCAGGTCTTACAGTCAATTATATTACTAATCAGGAAAAGATATTGAGGCTGCCTACTCAGCTGCCATTTCCCTCTTTTTTACTTTCTATTTTTTTTTTTTTAAATAGAGACGGGGTCTCACTATGTTGCCCAGGCTGGTCTTGAAATCCTGGGCTCAAGCAATCTTCCTGCCTCAAGATTTACAGATGTAAGCCACCACACCATGCCAGTTCTCCCTCTTTTTCTGTTAGTTTTTCTTTTTGTTTTTGTTTCCGTTTTGAGACAGAGTCTCAATCTGTCACTCGGCATGAGTGCAGTGGCACAGTCTCAGCTCACTGCAACCTTCACCTCCTAGGTTCAAGCAATTCTTCCGCCTAAGCCTCCCGAGCAGCTGGGATTATAGATGCCAGCCACCATGATCACCTAACTTTTGTGTTTTTAGTAGAGACAGGGTTTTACCATGTTGGCCAGGCTGGTCTCGAACACCTGGCCTCAAGCAATCCACCTGCCTCAGCCTCACAAAGTGTACTAGGATTATAGACGTGAGCCACTGCCTCCAGCCTAGTATAACACTTCTAAAAAAAAAAAAAAAGTCTGTATTTTGGCTGGGCACAGTGGCTCACACCTGTAATCCCAACACTTTGGGAGGCTGAGGAGGGAAGATCACGAGGTCAGGAGTTCGTTCAGCATGGTGAAACCCGATCTCCATTAAAAATACAAAAAATTAGCCGGGCATGGTGGTGCACACCTGTAATCCCAGCTACTCAGGAGGCTGAGGCAGAAGAATTGCTTGATCGCGCCACTGCACTCTAGCCCGGGCGACAGAGCAAGACTCTGTCTCAAGAAAAAGAAAAAAAAAAATCTGTGTCCTGCACATACTTATAGCTTTCAAGAAAACAAAAAACATTTAAAAAAGAATTTGTACCATTATCATTTCCAGACCCTTCACAGCATGTATTTTATTGGGGTTTTATAGTAATTCATCCTTTCCACTAGTGCACTTAGCAATCAAGATGGCTCATAACCCCATATACAAACTTGCTATTAAAAAGGTCAAAGTCTTAGCTTCCTCAAGCATACTATCAATATCCAGAGAAAGACTCCAATACCAAGCATGAGATAAATAATGCCCATATGAGAATTTCCAACTTTTAAAGAAAAGTAAGTCAAACTGTCTTATGGTAGGAAACTAGGGTTCCTGCAACCCCTCTCTTCAATTTCATCATTTGCTAGGACAGCTCACAGGGAATCATTTTTAATTCCACAGTCTAAATGGAATCTAATTGCCAAGTCTAGAAGAACACAAAAAAAACAACTCTTATGAATAACGTCCCATATAATGATGAATACTACTTCCATAAATTATCCCAATGGTATTTTCTACTGCTAAAGCTAAGCAGATCTTTCAAAGAAATCATCAATTTAGATTCATATATTTAGATCGGAGGTATAAATTGCCATCCAAGGATGTAATACTAAATCAAGAAAGTTCAATAATTTATCCACAAAAATCAAAGGAGACCATAGTCTTGAGACAATTTTTCAAAAATTTAAAAATTCAATAACTCACCAAGTTCCTCTTAGGTAAAATGTATACATGCTTTACTAAGAAAAATTACAGGAATTTAATAAAGTACTTTGTTGTTTATAAGCTACTGTACCCAACATCTTAATCTCTTCAAGCAACTTCCAAGGTAGATGATACACATACAACAGGGTTATGAAGGATCAGAAATTGGAAAAACCCACCCAATGTTACTCATCTAGTAGATTGTGGGGCTGGGCCTCAAACCTAGGTCCCCCAATTCCAAATCCCAAGCTCCTTCCAACAGATTGTGCCTGTTTTTTTTAAGACGGAGTCTTGCTGTCATCACCCAGGCTGGAGTGCAATGGCACGATCTAGGCTCACTGCAACCTCCACCTCCCAGGTTCAAGCGATTCTCCTGCCTCAGCCCCCCGAGTAGCTGGGACTACAGACGCCCGCCACCACACCCGGCTAATTTTTCTATTTTTAGTAGAGACAGGGTTTCATCATGTTGGCCAGGCTGATCTCAAACTCCTGATCTCAGGTGATCCACTCACCTCAGGCTCCCAAAGTGCTGGGATTACAGGCATGAAACCACTATGCCCAGCCCAGATTGTGCCATTTTAAAATATTCTCCAAAGCAGCAAGATTTCTTTTTTTTTTTTTTTTTTTTTTTTTTTTTTTGAGACGGAGTCTTGCTCTGTCATCCAGGCTGGAGTGCAGTGGCTGGATCTCAGCTCACTGCAAGCTCCACCTCCCGGGTTCACACCATTCTCCTGCCTCAGCCTCCCGAGTAGCTGGGACTACAGGCACCCGCCATCTCGCCTGGCTATTTTTTTTATTTTTTAGTAGAGATAGGGTTTCACTGTGTTAGCCAGGATGGTCTCGATCTCCTGACCTCGTGATCCACCCGTCTCGGCCTCCCAAAGTGCTGGGATTATAGGCTTGAGCCACCGCGCCCGGCCAAGATTTCATTTTTTAACAAGACAGTATTACAGGTCTAAATTCAATTCAATCTTCTCAAAATATTACTGAGAACCTATTTTACAAAGCAAAGTACTAGGGACTATAAAACTTACATACCCATAAATATATACATCTATGGACCCACAAAAATTGAAAATAAAAAGATTAAAAATAAAAAGCTTCACTTTGGGAGGTTGAAGCAGGCAGATCACTTGACTTCAGGAGTTCGAGACCAGCCTGGCCAACATGGTGATACCCTGTTTCTACTAAAAATTAGCCTGGTGGTGGTGGCACTTGCCTATAATCCCAGCTACTGGGGAGGCTGAGGCAGGAGAATTGCTTGTACCAGGAGGCAGAGGTTGCAGTGAGCCTAGATTGCACCACTGCCCTCCGGCCTGGGCGACCTAAAAAAATAAGTAAGTAAATAAAAACAAAAAGTTTACATAGCCAAATAAGACAATTCTGTTCAAAACATGTTGTATTATACGCTTAAAATGGTAAATACAAGGTACCTACACTGTGATAGTACAAACATTCACTAAATTGTTTAAAACATTTGTAAGGCCGGGCGCGGCGGCTCAAGCCTGTAATCCCAGCACTTTGGGAGGCCGAGACGGGCGGATCACGAGGTCAGGAGATCGAGACCATCCTGAGCTACACGGTGAAACCC
>NW_012115489.1:2912070-2922836 GCF_000951035.1 Colobus angolensis palliatus | reverse complement strand
CGAGACGGGCGGATCACGAGGTCAGGAGATCGAGACCATCCTGAGCTACACGGTGAAACCCCGTCTCTACTAAAAAATACAAAAAAACTAGCCGGGCAAGATGGCGGGCGCCTGTAGTCCCAGCTACTCGGGAGGCTGAGGCAGGAGAATGGGACCGGGAGGCGGCGGAGCTTACAGTGAGCGGAGATCGCACCACTGCACTCCAACCTGGGCGACAGAGCGAGACTGTCTCAAAAAAAAAAAAAGAAAAAGAAAAAATTTTTGTTTTTGAGACAGACTCTCGCTTTTTTACTCAGGCTGTGATGCAGTGGCATGATCATAGCTCACTGCAGCCTCAACCTTTGGGCTCAAGTGACCCTCTCACCTGAGCCTCCCAAGTAGCTGGGACTATAGGTGTGCACCACCATGCCCAGCTAATTTTTTAAAACTTTCTTGAACAGGATCTCACTGTGTTAGCCCAGGTTTGTCTCAAACTCCTGAGCTCAAGTCATCCTCCTACCTTGGCCCCCAAAGTGCTGGGATTATAGATGTGAGCCACTGCGCCCAGCCTAGACACTCTTGAACCACTAGATGTGATTAGCTTCAGGGTAGCTGAACACAGGTGGATGCTGGGGAGTTGGTGCACCCAGAGAGGCCACAGAAGCTCTGCACCTCTCCCACTTCATACCTTGCCCAATGCATTACTTCATCTGGCTGTTCATCTGTATCCTTTATAACACCCTTTATAATAAACTGTTAAAACTAAGTAAAGTGTTTCCCTGTGAGCTGTCCTAGCTAATTATCAAACCAAAAAGAGGGGTCATGGGAACCCTGATTTATAGACAGTAGATTAGAAGCACTGGTCACAACCTGTGACTGGAGATTAGTGTCTGAGTGAAGGCAGTCTTGTGGTAGTCTCCAGGCAGACAGTGTCAGAATTAAAGTGAGTTACCGAATACCCAGTTGGAAAACTGGTTGATGTGTGGGGGAAAACTCCTATATATCTGGTGTCAGAAATAAAGTACTGGTTCACACCTGTAATCCTAGCACTTTGGGAGGCCAAGACAGGTGGATCACTCAAGCCCAGGAATTCAAGACTTGCCTGGACAACATGGTGAAATCTTTTTTTCTTTCTTTTTTTGAGACAGAGTTTCGCTCTGTCACCCACGCTGGAGTGCAGAGGGGCAATCTCGGCTCACTACAAGCTTCACCTCACAGGTTCATGCCATTCTCCTGCTTCAGCTAATTTTTTTTTTTTTTTTCTGTATTTTTAGTAGAGACGGGGTTTTACCATGTTAGCCAGGATGGTCTCACTCTCCTGACCTCGTGATTCACTCGCCTCGGCCTCCCAAAGTGCTGGGATTACAGGCGTGAGCCACTGTGCCCGGCCAACATGGTGAAATCTATCTCAACTAAAAATACAAAAAATTATTGGGGTGTGGTAGCACTAACCTACAGTTCCAGCTATTTGGGAGGCTGAGGTGGGAGGATTACCTGAGCCCAGGAAGTTGAGTCTGCAATGAGCCAAGGTTACGCACTGCACATCAGCCTGAGCAATAGCAGTGAGACCCTGTCTCAAATCAAAAAAAAAAAGAAGTAAAGTACAGAGAGGAGTGTGAGAGGGTAGGAAACAGCTTGGTCTTTCCTATCTCTTACAGGTATCTTGGTTAAGCTTTTTTTAAAACAATTCTTACCATTTCAAAATACATACAAAAATTTTTTTTTTTTTTTTTGAGACGGAGTCTTGCTCTGTTGCCCAGGCTGGAGTGCAGTGACCGGATCCCAGCTAACTGCAAGTTCCGCCTCCCGGGTTTATGCCATTCTCCTGTCTCAGCCTCCCAAGTAGCTGGGACTACAGGCGCCCGCCACCACGCCCAGCTAATTTTTTGTATGTTTTTTAGTAGACATGGGGTTTCACCGTGTTAGCCAGGATGGTCTCAGTCTCCTGACCTTGTGATCTGCCCGTCTCGGCCTCCCAAAGGGCTGGGATTACAGACTTGAGCCACCGCGCCCAGCCACAAAAATATTTATGAGTAAAATGATGTCCAAGATTTGCTTCCAAATCATCTGAAAGGGGAAACAGAAGTAACATTAGCCATGAACTGTTACAGCAGTTAAATCTGATTGACAGGTACATGGTAGTTCATGACTATACTTCCGTGTTTGAAATTTCATATAATAAGGGTTTTTCTGGGCGCAGCGGCTCACACCTGTAATCCCAACACTTTGGAAGGCTGAGGCGTATGGATCACAAGGTCATGAGATCGAGACCATCCTGGCTAACACAGTGAAACTCCATCTCTACTAAAAATACAAAAACAAAATTAGCCAGGGGTGTTGGTGGGCACCTGTAGTCCCAGCTACTCTAGAGGCTGAGGCAGGAGAATGGCGTGAACCCAGAAGGCAGAGCTTGCAGTAAGCCAAGATCGCACCACTGCACTCCAGTCAGGGCAACAGAGCGAGACTCTGTCTCAAAATAATAATAATAACAATAACAATAATAATAATAATGGGTTTTGGCCTGGCACAGTGGTTCACGCCTGTAATCCCGACACTTTCAGAGGTCAAGCTGGGCGGATCACTTGAGGTCACAAGTTCGAGACCAGCCTGGTCAACAAGGCAAAATCTCGTCTGCACTAAAAATACAAAAAACTTAGCCGGGCGCGGTGATGGTCACCTGTAATCCCAGCTACTCAGGAGGCTGAGGCAAGAGAATCACTTGAACCCAAGAGGCAGAGGTCGCAGTGAGCCGAGATCGTGCCATTGCACTCCAGCCTGGGCAACAGAGCAGGACTCCATCTCAAATAAAACAAATAATGAAGAGTTTTTTCAAAAAATAGTACATGTAGATAGCTTTCTTTTCACCACAAAAAAAGTTTTCTTCCAAAGACTGAAAATATTTTTTGTCAGGCACACTGCCGCACACTGCCAAATACTGGATATTGCTGCTGTACAATACTTTATTTATTTTATTTTATTTTATATTTTATTATATACTTTATTTTATCTTATTTTGAGATGAGAGTTTTGCTCTTGTGGCTTATTTTTTTATTTTATCTTATCTTATTTTATTTTATTTTGAGATGGAGTTTTGCTCTTGCCACCCAGGCTGGAGTGCAATGGTGCGATCTCAGCTCACCACAACCTCCGCCTCCTAGGTTCAAGCGATTCTCCTGCCTCAGCCTCCCTGAAGCTGGGATTACAGGTGCCCACCACCACACCTGGCTAATTTTTCTATTTTCAGTCGAGACGGGGTTTCACCATGTTGGCCAGGCTAGTCTTGAACTCCTGACCTTAGGTGATTCGCCTGCCTCAGCCTCCCAAAGTGCTGGAATTACAGGTGTGAGCCACTACACCCAGCCCATTGTTGGTTTTAAAATGATAAATTGGGCCGGGTACAGTGGCTCACACCTGTAATCCCAGCACTTTGGGAGGCAGGCAGATCACGAGGTCAGGAGATGAGACCATCCTGGCCAACATGGTGAAACCCCATTTCTACTAAAAATACAAAAATTAGCTGGCCGTGGTGGCACACACCGGTAGCCCCAGCTACTCAGGAGGCTGAGGCAGGAAAATTGTTTGAACCGGGAAGGTGGAAGTTGCAGTGAGCTGAGATCGCACTCCTGCACTCCACCCGGTGATAGAGCAAGACTCCATCTCCAAAAAAAAAAAAAAAAAAAAAAGGCAGGGGTGCAGTAACCCCGCCTGTAATCCCCAGCAATTTGGGAGGCCGAGGCAGGCGGATCACAAAGTCAGGAGTTCGAAATCAGCCTGGCCAACACAGTGAAACCCTGTCTCTACTAAAAATACAAAAAATTAGCCAGGCGTGGTGGCATGTGACTGTAGTCCCAGCTACTCAGGAAGCAGAGGCAGGAGAATCGCTTGAACCCAGGAGGTGGAGGCTGCAGTGAGCCAAGATCCCACCAATGCACTCCAGCCTGGGCAACAGGGAGAGACTCCATCTCAACAACAACAAAAAAACCAACAATGACAAGTAACATAACAACACTTTTTTTTTTCTCTCTGAGATGGAATTTCACTCTTATACCCCAGGCTGGAGTGCAATGGCGGGATCTCAGCTCACTGCAACCTCCACCTCCCGACTTCAAGCAAAGCAACTGCCTCAACCTCATGAGTAGCTCAGATTACAGGCCCCAGCACCATGCCCAGCTAATTATTGTATTTTTGTAGAGATGGGGTTTCACTATGTTGGCCAAGCTGCTCTCAAACTTCTGACCTCAGGTGATCCGCCCACCTCGGCCTCCCTAAGTGTTGGGATTACGTGTGTGAGCCACCGCGCCCAGTCACATTCTTTTTTCTTTTTTAATATACTTGCATGAGGTATACATAGTACTTAAACCAATAAAAGGACAAATATCTGAACTTCTTACCCAGTGTTTTGCGACTTCTTTCCACAGCTGTTCTTCGAGTTTGTTCAAACATTGCTTCCAAGTCAAATGTGCGAGCTTTTTTACCTAAAACATGAACGAATGGCAGACTGTGATTGCCTTGCAATAAGTTGGCCAAACTTCAGGTGATCAATACTGATCAATAAACACTTAGTTTGTCTAGTTTATAACATAGCTCCAATATAACCACAAAATATCACAGAAGGAGCTTGAGTCACAGATAACTTTTGATGACAATCCCTCCACTAAGTACTATTAACCAGTCAACTTTCCCATCCTCCTCTAATTTACCTAGATCCCTACCCTAAGAAACAACAACACTAACACAGGAGGCAGAATGGAGAATGTCCCAAAAGTTACCCTTTGCAGATGTAATTAAGGTTATGGACTTTTAAATAGGGAGACTATCCTAGTTGGCCCTTAAAGGCAAAGATGTAGAACAGCTATGGCAGAAGTCAGAGAGACCCAATGTTTGAGAAGGATTTGAGGCATTGCAGTTGGCTTGAAGATGAAAGGGGCAACATGAGAAGTAATGCAGGTACTTTAAGGAGCTAAGAGGAAAACAGAAATCTCAGCCCTATAACAAGGAACTGTATGAGCATGGAAACATTCTGCTCCCCCCTCCAGTAACTAATTTTCCCCTATGTGGCACAAACATGTGGACACTTTCCTCACTTCCAAGTAAAGGAATGAAGTACTAAAATGAAGGATTTATACCGGGTGGGGTGGCTCATGCCTGCAATCACTTTGAGAGGCTCAAGTGGGCAGATCACTTGAGCTAGGAAGATCGATCAGCCTGGGCAACATGGTGAAACCTCGTCTCTACCAAAAGTATAAAAAATTAGCCAGGTGTGGTGGCACACATCTGTGATCCCAGTTACTCAGGAGACCAAGGTGGGAGGATGGCTTCAGCCTGGGAGGTGGAGGCTGCAGTGAGCCAAGATCGCACTAGTACACTGCAGCCTGGGTGACAGAGCAAGACGCCATCTCAAAAAATAAAAAAAGAATAGAAAAGGCCAGGCACGGTGGCCCACGCCTGTAATCCCAGCACTTTGGGAGGCCGAGGCGGGTGGATCACGAGGTCAGATCAAGACCATCCTGGCAAAAACGGTGAAACCCCGTCTCTACCAAAAATACAAAAAAATTAGTGGCGGGCGCCTGTGGTCCCAGCTGAGGCAGGAGAATGGCATGAACCCGGGAGGCGGAGCTTGCAGTGGCTCACGCCTGGCCTGTAATCCCAGCACTTTGGGAGGCCGAGGCGGGTGGATCACGAGGTCAGATCAAGACCATCCTGGCAAAAACGGTGAAACCCCGTCTCTACTAAAAATACAAAAAACTAGCTGGGCGAGGTGGCGGGCGCCTGTAGTCCCAGCTACTCGGGAGGCTGAGGCAGGAGAATGGCATGAACCCGGGAGGCGGAGCTTGCAGTGAGCCGAGATCATGCCACTGCACTCCAGCCTGGGCGACTGAGCCAGACTCAGTCTCCAAAAACAAAAAAATGAATAGAAAAACTACAGAACTAGTAGGTGTGAACACAACCCAAGGTCAATATGTGTAAGTCTATTATTTAATCATTATCATAGAATTAATACAGCCTGGTCAAAAGAGAACAAGACCACCCTGAGGAAAGATTCAGGGAAGTTAGAATCCCAATGTTTGGATGAACAGCATTTACAATTTTAAAATGCAAAATAAAGAGAAAACATTTTTCATGTATCAGTCTAGTAAACTTTTGTTTTCATTTTTTAAATAATTTTCTTTTTAAACAATACCTATTCTGTGTTGGTAGGGATATGGTAAAAATGGCATTCTTAAATTCTGTTAACTTTGGTATAACCTGAAAACAAGCTTTTTGATGGGTATTACGGCAATAAGCAGCAAGAAGCTTTATAAGGCACATACCCAATTTTTCAGCTTTTTAAATATTTATACTTCTGTATAAACTAGGCTCTCTTTTAGAAATCTACCCTACAGAATTACATATTTTTAAAAATCCTCGTACAAATGCTATTATTTACAAAAAATGTTCATTTTAGCATTACTGGTGACTTAAAATTAGAAACATCTTTTCTCTTCCTCTCTCTCCAGGACTCTCATAACTGTCTTCTGAGTTGGTTCCAACGGATACGCAGAATAGAAGACAAATGGGAGAAGAGCATTGACAAACTGCAAGGTATGCACCCGGGCTACAGAAATTCCGAGTTGACAGCTCGATCTCCCCTCCCACTCTGCGGTTCTTCAAACCTCTGCAAAAGGAAAAGGAGCTGTGCCTGGAACAGTCACTCACCGAACCCCGTAAAGCCCATGGTGACCGCAAGCTGCGGGTCCGGTCCCGACGCATCTGAGCCTGTCGCTGGAGCAAGAGGAAAAGAGAGGAGGCCTAGTTAGTGCTGCGCCCCTGCGCCCCCGACACGGCCCACCATGCCCGGACTCGCCTCATGAAACCCACCTTCGCTGGGCCCAGAGCGCTCCATCGCTGGCCGCACACCGCAAAATGTGCCACAGTCACAGCCTAAACAACTGTAGAGTAACTTGCCAGTAACCTGCGGCAAATCCCGGAGGAAGTACCGCCTCCAAGCGACAGCGGCGCCGCCGAAGCCAAGAGCGGCACCTTCCGCAAAGGGACCGCGGCTTTCTGCGCGGCGCCGCCCTACCGGACAGGCGGGAAAGCGCCGCGCAACTCAGACCACTGGAGGGGAGAAGTGGTATGAGGAGTTTCCCTAACATAACATCCTTTCCTATTTTTTTTTTTTTCCTTTTTTTTTTGAGCCAGAGTCTCTGTCGCCCAGGCTGGAGTGCAGTGGCACGATTTCAGCTCACTGCAACCTCTGCCTCCCGGGATCAAGCGATTCTCCTGCCTCAGCCTCCTGAGTAGCTGGGATTACAGGTGCTCGCCGGCTAATTTTTGGTTTTTTTGTTTTGGTTTGTTTTTCTGTTTTTGTTTTCAGACGGAGTCTCTGTCGCCTAGGCTGGAGTACAATGGCGTGATCTCGGCGCACTGCAACCTCTGCCTCCTGGGTTCAAGCGATTCTCCTGTCTCTGCTTCCCAAGTAGGTGGGATTACAGGCGTCCACCACCACACGCAGCTAATTTTTTGCATCTTTAGTAGAGAGGAGGTTTCACCATTTTGGCCAGGCTGGTTTCAAACTCCTGACTTCAAGTGATCCGCCTACTTTGGCCTCCCAAAGTGCTGGGATTACAGGAGACACCCTTTGCTTTTGTTTTTGTTTTGTTTGTTTGAGGTGGAGTCTCACTCTGTTGCCCAGGCTAGAGTGCAATGGCCAATCTCGGCTCACTGCAACCTCTGCCACCCGGGTTCAAGCTCTTCTCCTGCCTCAGTCCCCTGAGTAGCTGAGATTACAGGCGCCTGCCACTACACCCCGCTAATTTTTGTGTATTTAGTAGAGATGAGGTTTTGCTATGTTGGCCAAGCTGGTCTTGAACTCCTGACCTCAGGTGATCCGCCCACCTCTTCCTCCCAAAGTGCTAGGATTACAGGCCTGAGCCACTGCACCCCAACTTTTTTTTGGCCAAGTCTCCCTCTGTCGCCTTGGCTGGAGTGCAGTGGCGTGATCTCAGCTCACTGCAACCTCCTCTACCTCCTGGGCTCAAGCAATTCTCTTGCCTCAGCCTACCGAGCAGCTGGGACTACAGGTGTGCGCCACCACCCCCGGCTATTGAGTATTTGAGACTACAGGCACCTGCCACCATGCCCAGCTAATTTTTTGCATTTTTAGTAGAGACAGCGTTTCACCATGTTAGCCAGGATGGTCTCAATCTTCTGACCTTGTGATCTGCCTGCCTCGGCCTCCCAAAGTTCTGGGATTAAAGGCGTGAGCCACTGCGCCTGGCCTGTCAGTCTGAAGTTTACAAGGCTAATCATGTGCTCAGGATTGTCCTTCTTAAATAGAATGTGGGAGTTCAACACTTCAATGTTCAGAAGATGGAGAAGAATCTCTTTCTCTCTTTTTGAGACAGAATCTCACTGTCACCCAGGCCGGAATATAGTGGCACAATCTCGGCTCAATGAACCTCCACCTCCTGGGTTCAAGCGATTCTTGTGCCTCAGCCTCCTGAGTAGCTGGGGTTACAGATGCCTGCCACCACGCCCGACTAATTTTTCTTTTTTGGGACGGAGTCTCACTCCATCGCCCAGACTGGAGTGCAGTGGCACAACCTCAGCTCACTCCAACCTCCGCCTCCTGGGTTCAAGCGATTCTCCTGCCTCAGCCTCGCGAGCAGCTGGGATTACAGGCCCTGCCACCACACCCGGCTAATTTTTGCATTTTTAGTGGAGAAAGAGTTTCACCATGTTGGCCAGGCTGGTCTCAAATTCCTGACCTCAAGTAATCCACCCGCCTCAGGCTCCCAAAAGTGCTGGGATTACAGACGTGGGCCACTGCACTCAGCCTATGAAAGAGTATCTTATACCAAACCTTGTACCTTTGGCGCTAAGCTGGATATGAAGTGAGCATCTGATCAGCCAAGTCCGCTGCTCCATATTGTCACTATAATCCACAATGACACATGGCTTCTTAGTTTTCTTTCCATCTGTTGTCTACTTCAATCACAGTATCATTGTGGAATATTGACAATATTGTGACCACCTTGTTGTCACACCATTTCAGTGCCATAAGTTCACCACGGAACTTATAACATCACACATAGGAATGCTATGTTTTCTAGGATTTGACATTTTCAGCGATCAAGAATTACTATATTTTGTACATGGAAATTCCACTACTAAAAACAGAATGCTATAAATAGAATAATGTATTTTGTTTCCAAAGTCAATATAATAGAGTGATGTAAAAATAATAAAATAGTAGACACAAACTTTGGGTGTTAGGTTGGGACCATAATCTGTGAGTTATATTGGGGTAAAGGCTGCAGCAGCAAGCACCATCAGCGAGTATTCTCAGGGAAAATGGGAAGTGGGTTAACAATGGGTAAATCTGCGGATGCCTGTAGTGAATTCTTTTTTTTTTTTTTTTTTTTTACTAGTGAATTCTTTTTTTTTTTTTTTTTTTTTTTTTTGAGACAGAGTGTCGCTCTTGTTGCCCAGGCTGGATTGCAATGGCACAATCTTAGCTCACTGCAACCTCTCCCTCCCAGGTTCAAGCGATTCTCCTGCCTCAGCCTCCTGAGTAGCTGGGATTACAGGCATGCGCCACCAAACCCAGCTAATTTTTTTTTTTTTTTTTGTATTTTTATTAGAGATGGGGTTTCCCCATACTGGTCAGGCTGGTGTCTAACTCCTGACCTCAGGCGATCCACCAGCCTTAGCCTCCCAAAGTAGCTGGGATTACAGGCGTGGGCCACCATGCCTGGCCAAATTCTTATAATTTTATGTTGTCTTAGCATTTATTTTGAATATAAGTTGGACTTTCTCATATCAGAAGCAGGGTTCAGTCACCCTTGACACAGTTTGCAGTTCTACACCTCCTCCCCGTTCCTCAATGTGATCAATCTAGGTATCAATTATATAAAACTTCCTCCTGGTGCCCACCTCCCCATAGGATAACTACATACAGCCTACCTCACCAGCCCTGCTGACCCTGATGTCCTACATGGACTGTGCAGATATGCCACAGTGACTACCTCGATCACAGCATGACTTCCAACAACAGGGGTGTCCAATCTTTTGGCTTCCCTGGGCCACAATGGAAGAAGAAGAATTGTCTTGGGCAACACATTAAATACACTAACAATAGCTGAGAGCTTAAAAAAAAAAATCACAAATCTCACAATGTTTTAAGAAAGTTAACAAATTTGTGTTGGGCTACATTCAAAGCCATTCTGGGCTGACGAGCTTGTCCTCAAATTTGTGCGTGATTGCTTTAAATCCACCAATTAAAGTGTGGGAATTCCTCTTGGGAAATCTATTTGGAAAACACCATGAAACCAATGAATGCATTGGCTCATGAGTCCTTCTTTCTCTTTCCCTGACTGCATTCCTTGACCTCCAGGTGCGCTAGATGCCCCCCGGGCCTGTAAGTAATAAAATCTTTACTTATATCTGTGTTTCTCCTAATCATTGAAGAAGCATGCTCTATCTTAAAATGCCTAAATTAAAATAGTGCCTTAACATAAATCAAGGCAGTAGGATTCAAAATGTTGTAGTCATCACTGTATTTACATAGGCATTTAAGCAAAATCAGTTTCCTTTAAGAATATCCTTAATAAAGCCATAAACAGTATTCATTTCATTAAAACCTGACCCTTAAATAGTCTTTTTAACCCTCAGTATGACAAAAGGAGAAGTAATCATGAAGTATGGTTTTTTTGTTTGTTTGTTTGTTTTTTGAGACCGAGTCTTGCTCTGTCACCCAGGCTGGAGGGTAGTGGTGCGATCTCAGCTCACTGCAAGCTCCACCT
>NW_012115489.1:2908519-2910725 GCF_000951035.1 Colobus angolensis palliatus | reverse complement strand
TGAGATGGAGTTTCACTCTTGTAGCCCAGGCTGGAGTGCAATGGCACGATCTCGGCTCACTGCAACATCTGCCTCCCAGGTTCAAGTGATTCTCCTGCCTTAGCCTCCCGAGTAGCTGGGATTACAGGCTTGCGCCACCAGGCCCAGCTAATTTTTATATTTTTAGTACAGACGGAGTTTTACCATGTTGGCCAGGTTGGCCAGGCTACCCTTGAACTTCTGACCTCAGGCGATCCACCCGCCTCGGCCTCCCAAAGTGCTGGAATTACAGGCGTGAGCCACAGTGCCCAGTGAGGCCAGCTTTTCTTTCTTTCTTTTTTTTTGTCTGAGATGGAGTCTTGCTCTGTCGCCCAGGCTGGAGTGCAGTGGCGCGATCTTGGCTCACTGCAAGCTCCGCCTCCCAGGTTCACACCATTCTCCTGCCTCAGTCTCCCGAGTAGCTGGGACTACAGGCGCCTGCCACCACGCCTGGCTAATTTTTTGTATTTTTTTAGTAGAGATGTGGTTTCACCGTGTTAGCCAGGATGGTCTTGATCTCCTGACCTCGTGATCTGCCCACCTCGGCCTCCCAAAGTGCTGGGATTACAGGTGTGAGCCACCGCACCCAGCCAAGGCCAGCTTTTTAAATATATTATACTTCAATTAAATAAGTCACAAAATGTTGACATGCTAGACAAAGTAATAGACATAAAAAACCAGGTTTGCTCATTCTGCTTACTAGCAGAACTTAACAAAATCCTTTGCCAGCAGAATTTCACAAAGCCCAACTCAATGACTGAGTGTAGACCTGTAGAAGAATGCCCTGGAAACAATAAGCAGGTTAGAGCACAGGTTCCCACATCTCTTGCTTGAATCAATGCATTTTTTTAAAAAAGGTAAGTTCAGTGTTCCCACCCCTTGCCTCTTCCACTATATAAGATAGTGTCCCACAGGATTCATGGTTATGCCTCTGTAATCTAATCTATAACCAGATGTACTCTTACACCCAAACTTGGATGAGATTTTGCTGTAATATAATTTATGACTTTTTTTTTTGAGACAGAGTCTCACTTTATATCACCCAGACTAGAATGCAGTGGCATGGTCATGACTCACTGCAACCCGGAACTCCTGGGCTAAAGTGATCCTCCTGCCTCAGCCTACCAAGTAGCTGGGACTACAGGTCCACACCTGGCAAATTAAAAAAAAAAAAATTTTTTTTTTTTAATTTTGTTTTTAGAGATAGGGGTCTCATTATATTGCCCAGGTTGGTTTTGAATGCCTGGCCTCAAGGGATCCTCATGCATAGGCCTCCCAAAGTGCTAGAATTACAGGTGTGTCACTATACCCAGTTTATGAGCATGTTTAATGTAATTTCTGAGCACATGCAGAACTTGCAACGCCTGATATGTAAGCTATGTGCTAAAACACTACTTTGGAACAGTCTAACAGAAACTCTCTGAAAGGTTGCAATCCTGACTCTGAATCAAACTGACTTTAATTCTTTAAAAGCGGGTTATTTTTCTTTAGTTGACAGCAGATACAGATATGAGAATTCAGCTATCCATTACTGATCAAGACACTAAAGACATATGCAAAAATACGAAATAATCGCATTCTTCTCCCTGTTTTAGTTTTAGAAACTATAGTGATTTCTCATTTTAAAAAAGTGTTATATTAACATGTATTAAGCTTGTTATGCTTTTTTTTTTTTCTTTTTGTGATGGAGTCTTACTCTGTTGCCCAGGCTGGAGTGTAGTGGCACAATCTTGGGTCACTGCAACCTCTGCCTCCCAGGTTCAAGTAATTTTCCTGCCTCAGCCTCCTGAACAGCTGAGACTACAGGAGCATACCACCATGCCCAGGTAATCTTTGTATTTTAGTACAGACAGGGTTTCACCATATTGGCCAGGCTGAACTCGTGATTCACGTGCCTTGGCCTCCCAAAGCGCTGGGTGCTGGGATTACAGGCGTGAGCCACTGCGCCTGGCCTTGTTATGCTTTTAAATACATTGTTAAACATTTTAATTTTCAGTTTATGAGTTATTCACAATTTTTTCTTTGTGGGGGGCGGGGTCTCGCTCAGTCGCCCAGGCTGGAGTGCAGTGGCGCGATCTCGGCCCACTGCAAGCTCCGCCTCCCGGGTTTATGCCGTTCTCCTGCCTCAGCCTCCCCAGTAGCTGTAGCTGGGACTACAGTCGCCGGCCACCGCGCCCGGCTGATTTTT
>NW_012115489.1:2900662-2907972 GCF_000951035.1 Colobus angolensis palliatus | reverse complement strand
TTTTTTTGCATAATTACATGTTCTAGGGAAGAGGTCAGCAAACTTTTCCTGTAAAGTGCCAGAGTCTGTATTTTAGGCTTTGCAGTCTTGTGTAAACTACTTGGTTTAGCAGTTGTAGTTGGAAAGCAGCCACAGGCAATATGCCAATGAATTAAGTTAGTTAGATTACACTTTGGGGAGCTTTGTTGCTATGCAGGAATATCACACCAACATTGTTCAAACTTCCAATTTGTGGAGTTGAAAACTTTCAATTGTGTATTTTGTCTCAAATTAAAAACAAACTCGGTGCCAGGCCACCACTTTTCAATCTATGGTATACCAAATAAACTGACAGCTAGAGACCCAACTGCCTATTTATATAACAATAATAAAAAATCTAGTTTTTCTTGGTATATTGTTTACGTCAAATTTTAAGTGTAGATTGGTAACATCATAGAACTTACAATTTTCAGAAATGTAGTCAAGTCTTTGAGGGAGTAAAAATGTAATTCAAATGGCAAAAGACCAATTTAGAGTAATTCAGTTATTGATTTGTTAAATTCTAAAGAACGTAACTGGAAGCTTTCTTAGGGGAGATTCTAAATAAGGACAGCTTTCTAAAAAGTGCTTTGATTTACCCACTCAGGTTGCCTTCTGTAGTAAATGAAGCCTCTTTTACCCCACTGCTTTCTCCTATCCTTCTGCTACAGTTTATACCTTTCCAAATAGAAAAATTATAGTGAAGTCCTTTGTCTCTGCTTGAAGCACCTTAAGGACAGGAAACATTTTGTTAGTTTGATAGTCCCAGCACCAGGCACAAAGCAAGTATTCAGTTTCTCAGGATTGTATGATCTCTTGGGTTCCTATCTCATACGAGTTCCTGTACTAGTGCTGGGAATGAAAAGATGAAGTAGGTCTATCTCTGCCACGATAAAAAGCAGGGCAGCTGTCCACCCGCACTCAGCTCCTCCTGAAACACGTATTTCATACTAAGGGGCCACAAAGTCAAAAGACAGCGACATGCAAATGGAAAAGCCTGATGAATTCTAATTTACACTGAAGCCCGTGAAGAATATAGTGAGATATCGGTCCATATCCCTCTCTGTGACAGGGAGCTACCAATTCTTTACTCTAATAACAGCAGTTACTTGGAGTCGCGCACTCATATAGCTGCAGTTAAGGAATTACGACGCGGGTAGTTCCCAAGACTCAGGTAGAGCACGCGCTTAAACCAACGGAACCAGACCAGTCTCCTAGGCCAGACACACGATCTAGCTCCCACCTAGCGTATCCCTCCTCCCTCCTTCCTTCCCACCCCACCCAAACCCCATCCCGCCCCTCTCCTTCCCAGTTCCCTCCCCTTTACCCTTCCCTTCCCTTCCTTCCCTCTGTCCCTTCCCTTCCTTCCCTCCGTTCGTTCCCTAAATAACCTGCTCTACTTTTACCCTTCCACACCTCAAAACCCTCAACCCCCTGGAAAGCATCAGCAGACTCTTCGCCCCACCCCCAACCTCGAGCCCCCTCCCAACAGCTTCCTCTTCCCAGGCCAGAACGGCGTCTTCCAGTTCCCCACCGTATGAGCCGGAAGTGCGTCATGTCGAGGCGCCAAGGCGCTCGTTTGGCGCGCGCGCCCTAGGCGGCGGATCTAAGCTAAGTGCTTGGATCTTTTCTTGTTTCTCCCTGGTTTTTGACTTTTTCTGGACCCTGGTGTCTACGATTTTCGAGATGCCGTCTTCTTTGTTGGGCGCGGTGATGCCGGCCTCTACATCGGCCGCAGCCCTGCAGGAAGCTCTGGAAAATGCTGGACGGCTCATCGACCGTCAGTTGCAAGAGGACCGCATGTACCCGGACCTTTCCGAGTTGCTTATGGTGTCTGCCCCAAGTGAGTGATAGTGACCCTGCTTTCTCAGCCTAAAGGACTCGCGCCTGACTTCCTAATTTGCTACTTATCCCCAGCATTAGTCCCGGCGAGGATATCCTGAGATTTATGGCACTGTTGGCTGCATTTTTGGAGAACAGCAAGCAGCTTATTTTCAGGTTTTTTTTCCTTTCCTCACTTTCTTCATTGCAGATACTTGAGAGGGCAAGAGCGAAGAGCAGGCTCCCAGTTGAAGCAGAAAGAGGCAAAGACCCCAACCTTAATGAGCTGCTCGCCGCACTCAAGTGTTTATGGCTAAGGCCATATGAGAAGCATCTTCAGATCCAACTTCTAAATTTGTTCATTTCTCCTGTTAGTATTTGAGTAGATCGTAAGAGCAAACGAAATTAATTTGGAAATGTAGCATGTTATCTTAAAGATACGCTTTGCTTTATTTTTATTTATTTATTTATTGAGACGGAGCTTTCCTCTTCTCCCGGGCTGGAGTGGTATGGCGCGATTTCGGCTCATTGCAACCTCCGCCTCCCGTGTTCAAGCGATTCTCCTACCTCAGCCTCCCGAGTAGCTGGGATTACAGGCGCCCGCCACCACGCCCGGCTAATTTTTGTGTTTTTTTTTTTTTTAGTAGAGACGAGGTTTCACCATGTTGGCCAGGCTGATCACGAACTTCTGACCTCAAGTGATCCGCCTGCCTCGGCCTCCCAAAGTGCTGAGATTACAGGCGTGAGCCACTGCACCCGGCCAATAAATGCTTTATTGTGTGTAGAGATGTGTATTATGAAATGCTGGAGGATCTTAAAAGAACTGCCAGTGGAATAAAGGAAGAGAACAGGGAAATCAGCAGTGCTCACGTACAGGGAGGGTCAGCAGAGTATGTGTTGACAATAGAGGTAACTGGAAAGTGTTTAACAGTTTTAAATTATAACTAGCTCCCACAGCTTATGGAATTACATCAGTTGCTAGAAAAAGTTACCCTTTGTGAGATGGAATTTGGAGAAAACCAGAGAAATGTGAGAAGGAAAGAGATTGTTGGTGAGCAAGAATCGAAATAATCTGAATAGGATAATTTGTGCAGTGTAAACCGAGAACACTTCTGATTTTTTTTAGGATAATTTGTGCAGTGTAAACCGAGAACACTTCTGATTTTTTTTAGGATAATTTGTGCAGTGTAAACCGAGAACACTTCTGATTTTTTTGTTTGTTTGTTTGTTTGAGACGGAGTCTCGCTCTTTTGCCCAGGCTGGAGTGCAGTGGCGTGATCTCTGCTCACTGCAAGCTCTGCCTCCCAGGTTCACGCCATTCTCCTGTCTCAGCCTCCCGAGTATCTGGGACTACAGGCGTCCGCCACCACGCCCGACTAATTTTTTGCATTTTTAGTAGAAACGGGGTTTCACCCTGTTAGCCAGGATGGTCTTGATCTCCTGACCTCGTGATCCGCTGACCTCGGCCTCCCAAAGTGCTGGGATTACAGGCGTGAGCAACCACGCCTGGTCTACTTCTGATTATTTATAAAAATCATTGATAGCTTTGTAATCAAAGAAATGATAGAAACAACGATAGTATTTGCTCCCTACAGCTACTTACCAATGAGCGTGTCTTATAATACCTGATTGGCCTATTAGCAACTATCATCTTGAACAGCATTACTCGTTTTGGCCTCCTTAGGTGTAAAAGCAAGATATAAAAACAGTGCATACTTTCTGGTCCTCCTCTTATATATCTCATGTCTTTACACTCACCTTCCTCTTTCACCCAATCTCTTTCCCCTCTTTTTCATCCGATTCTTCACCCCTTGCTCTGATTACAGAGAATTTATCATAAGAAGCCCATCTTCAGGATTTCCTCAGGATTTCATTTTTTACTTTTATTTATTCTGCAATGTTCTTTCCTTGCCTAACACTTCTTCCAGACTCCCTGTGAAAGTCCTTAGTTTCTCTTTGTTGTCTTTCTTTTTGTTCTTTTTTTTTGAGTCTGGGTCTAATTCTGTTGGCAGGTTGGAGTGCAGTGGCACGATCACTGCAGCCTCTAACTCATGAGCTCAAGTGATCCTCTTGTCTTGCCCTCCCCAGTAGCTGGGACTACAGGCGCCTGCCACCACACCCAGCTAATTTTAAATTTTTATGTAGAGACGTAGTCTCACTGTTGTTGACAAGGCTGGTCTCAAATTCCTGGCATCAAGCAGTCCTCCTACCTCAGCCTTCCAAAGTGCTGAGATGACAGATGTGAGTCACACTCCTGGCCTGAAGTCTTTCTTACCATTCCCATCCTCACTAAAATTATCCATTCCTCCCTCTGTGTTCCCATTGTCATTTAACATAGTGATCTGTCACCTTTGGCCTATTAAAGTTAAATGTTTTAGGATTAAATGGGATGTCTGGATTTGCTTTATTTATTTATTTATTTATTTATTTTTTTGAGACAGAGTCTTACTGTCACCCAGCCTGGAGTGCAGTGGCATGATCTTGGCTCACTACAGCCTCCGCCTCCCAGGTTCAAGCAATGCTCCTGCCTCAGCCTCCTGAGTAGCTGGGATCACAGGTGTGCACCACCAGGCCCAGCTCATTTTTCTATTTTTAGCAGAGACAGGTTTCACCGTGTTAGCCAGGCTGGTCTTGAACTCCTGACCTCATGTGATACGCCCACCTCGGCCTCCCAAAACATTGGGATTACAGGCGTGACCCACTGCACCCAACCTGGATTTGCTTTAATGTGAATTCAGCCCACTAATCCCAGCACTTTGAGGCCAAAGTGGGCAGATCACTTGAGCCCAGGAGTTTGAGACCAGTCTTGGCAATATGGCAAACCCAGCCACTTAAAAAAAAATACAATAATACAAAAATTGGCTTGGCATAGTGGCACACATTTGGATCCCCAGCTACTTAGGAGACTGAGGTGGGAGGATAACCTGAGATGGGGAGGTTAAGACTGCAGTGAGCTGTGATTGCACCACTGTACTCCAGCCTGGGCAACAGAGTGAGACCCTGTCTCAAAAAAAAAAAGAAAAAAAGGCCTGACGCTGTGCCTCATGCCTGTAATCTTAGCAATTTGGGACCCAGAAGCAGGGAAGATCACTTGAGATTGAGACCAACCTGAGCAACATGGCAAAACCTTGTCTCTACAAAAAATGGCTAGGCACGGTGGCTCACACCTGTAATCCCAGCACTTTGGGAGGCTGAGGTGGCAGATCACAAGGTCAGGAGTTCAAGACCAGCCTGACCAACGTGGTAAAACCCCGCATCTACTAAAAATACAAAAATTAGCTGGCTGTGGTGGTGCACACTTGTAATCCCAGTTATTCAGGATGCTGAGAAAGGAGAATCGCTTGAACCTGGGAGGCGGAAGTTGCAGTGACCCTAGATTGCGCCACTGTATTCCAACCAGGGCGATAGAGGGAGACCCCTTCTCAAAAGAAATGGGAGGCCAAGGCGGGCGGATCATGAGGTCAGGAGATGAGACCATCCTGGCTAACATGGTGAAACCTCTGTCTCTACTAAAAATACAAAAAAATTAGCTGGGCATGGTGGTGGGTGCCAGTAGTCTCAGCTACTCAGGAGACTGAGGCAGGAGAATGGCATGAACCCGGGAGGCAGAGCTTGCAGTGAGCTGATATCGCGCCACTGCATTCCAGCCTGGGTGACAGAGCAAGACTCCTCAAAAAAAAAAAAAAAAAAGGAAAAAAAAAATGCTATTTGGCTGGGTGCAGTGGTTTACGCCTGAAATCCCAGCAATTTGGGAGGCGGAGGTGGGTGTATCACTTGAGGTCAGGAGTTCAAGACTAGCCTGGCCATGATGGCAAAATCCTGCCTCTACTAAAAATACAAAAATTAGCCGAGTGTGGTGGCACGCTCGTGTAGTCCCAGCTTCTCGGGAGGCTGAAGCAGGAGAATCGCTTGAACCTGGGAGGCAGAGGTTGCAGTGAGCCGCCATTGCGCTGGAGCCTGGGTGACCTAGCTAGAGTCCATCTCAACAAAAAACCCAAAAACAACAAAAAAGAAGCTAGGCATGGTGTCATGACACTCTAGTCCCAGCTACTCACGAGGCTGTGGTGGAGGATTGCTTGAGCCCAAGAGGCTGAGGTTGCCTTGAGCTGTGATTGCACCACTGCATTCCAGCCTAGGCGACAGTGAAACTCCGTCTCAAAAAAAAAAAAAAAAGAGAAAGAATTTGGCTGGGTGCGGTCCTCATGTCTGTAATCCCAGCCCTTTGGGAGGCTGAGGCGGGCGGATCACGAGGTCAAGAGATTGAGACCATCTTGGCCAACATGGTGAAACCTTGTCTCTACTAAAACTACAAAAATTAGCTGGGTGTAGTAGTGCATGCCTGTAATCCCAGCTACTCGGGAGGCTGAGGCAGGAGAATCCCTTGAACCAGGGAGTCGGAAGTTGCAGTGAGCTGAGATCGCAACACTGCACTCTAGTGTGGCGTCAGAGTGAGACTCCGTCTCAAAAAATAAAAATAAAAAAAGAATGCATTGGGGAAGGAGTGAACAATGATAAAAATGAAACATGATTGGGGGTATTACTGGTTATTAAGTTGGATAATCCGTACATAGGTATTGATTGTATTTTTCTTGTGTATATTTTTAAAATTTCCATAATACACTTGAAGATTGTTTTATTTTATTTTATTTTATTTTTTGAGATGGAGTCTTGCTCTGTCGCCCAGGCTGGAGTGCAGTGGCTGGATCTCAGCTCACTGCAAGCTCCGCCTCCCGAGTCTAGGCCATTCTCCTGCCTCAGCCTCCCGAGTAGCTGGGACCACAGGCGCCCGCCACCTTGCCCGGCTAGTTTTTTGTATTTTTTAGTAGAGATGGGGTTTCACCGTGTTAGCCAGGATGGTCTCAATCTCCTGACCTCGTGATCCGCCAGTCTCGGCCTCCCAAAGTGCTGGGATTACAGGCTTGAGCCACCGCACCCGGCCTTGAAGATTGTTTTATATGTCAGTTCTCTTTAACATCTTTGTACTCTATAGAACCTGAAAAAGTGCCTGAGATAATTAGGTCATCAGTCAAGTCTAAATAACACCTTGTCTGGGAGCAGGGATAGGCTGAGTAGACCAGCCCACTCCTGTCCTTAGTGATTGAGTCTTAGAGCAAGAGAAGGGTTGCCTGATGCGAACACTTTATAGAGCAGTCTTTGTTTTCTTCCCCCCAATAAGATATTGCTTGTGGGGTATTATTTGTATTTGTCTTAGTGGTCTGGGGGAGGAATCTAAAGGGAAAAGTCATGGGTTGTTTTAATCTGTAAATGTTTAGCTGGTAAAGGCAGTATTTTCCCCCAGTCATTACTTTGTTTGCTCATAGTCATTTTACCTTTGAGCTCCAAAGCAGTTTTATATTTTCCCGTTTCAGATTAGCAAAATGAGAGAAAAACACTAAATTATTATTTTTAAATTTTTTTATTTTTAATTTTTGTGGGTACATAGTAGGCGTGTGTGTGTATACATATATATG
>NW_012115489.1:2894348-2899337 GCF_000951035.1 Colobus angolensis palliatus | reverse complement strand
TCATAGCAATTTTTCTTGTTGAAATGTAATAGTTGTAATAGCTGTGATGTGTGGTTGTGATTATTTTTCATGTACCCTGAAAGTTCCCCAGTTTGATATGTTACCATAACATATTCCTTTTTTTTTTTTTTTTTTTGAGATGGAGTCTCCCTCTGTCGCCCAGCCAGGCTGGACTGCAGTGGCGTGATCTCCACTCACTGCAAGCTTCGCCTCCCAGGTTCACGCCATTCTCCCGCCTCAGCCTCCCGAGTAGCTGGGACTACAGGCGCCCAACACCACACCCGGCTAATTTTTTTGTATTTTTAGTAGAGATGGTGTTTCACCATGTTAGCAAGGATGGTCTCGATCTCCTGACCTCGTGATCCGCCTGCCTCAGCCTCCCAAAATGCTGGGATTACAGGTGTGAGCCACCACACCCAGCCAACATATTCATTTTTATGCTAAATAATAAAACCTTTTTGTTTAGCTATATATCTTTTCAAGAGAAGTCAATGCAAAAATATTACAGAACAGATAAATGTGAGAATAATTGTTTTCTTTAAAATATGTTTTCAGCTGTGTGTGGTGGCTCACACCTGTAATCCCAGCACTTTAGGAGGCCAAGGCGGGCTGATCACCTGTGGTCGGGAGTTTGAGACCAGCCTCACCAACATGGAGAAACCCCATCTCTACTAAAAACACAAAATTAGCTGGGCATGGTGGCACATGCCTGTAATTGCAGCTACTTGAGAGGCTGAGGCAGGAGAATCACTTGAACCTGGGAGGCAGAGGTTATGGTGAGCTGAGATTGTGCCATTGCACTCCAGCCTGGGCAGTAAAAGCGAAAACTCCATCTCAAAAAAAAAACCATGTTTTCACTTTAATGAAATTTTTTACATTTCCATTAATATCCAACATGTTTATTTAACACATACATATTGATCTTATGTATCTGACACTCTTGTTGTGGTAGGAACAGTACTGAATGAGATGAATGTGGTTCCACCCTCATGGAACAAACAGTCCTACCTTACTGTGTGTCTTAGTCTGAGCTGCTAAAACAGAATACCATAGTCTATGATCAGCAGAAATTTATTTCTCAAGGTTCTGGAAGCTGGAAGTCCAAGATCAAGGTCTGGTGAAAGCCCACTTCCATGTTCATAGATGGCTGTCTTTTCACTCTGTCCTCACATGGCAGAGGGGTAGGGGAGTTCTTTGGGTCCTCTTTTATAAGGGCACTAATCCCATTCATGAGGTATACCCTCATGACCTAATAACCTTTCAAAGGTCCCACCTACAAATACTGTCACATTAAGAGTTAGGATTTAACCTGCATTTTAGGAGGACACAGATATTTGATCCATAGCAGTGTGTGTTCATTTAAAGAAAAATTATTTGAAGAATGAACTTATTTAAAAAAATGAAGGCACAAGTAATAGGTCCACAAATTCAATTTTTTTAAATTTATACTTAAATATTCAATTGGCTTTCTATTATAAATCCTAATTCCATCTGGATGATAAAAATGTAATCTTGGTCATTTCATTGTTCTCTAACCCCCAGCTATCTCAGCATTGGATCATAGTTTCAAGAGGCTGTGCCAATTATCAAAGGGCCCTGTGGGATGGCATGATGTAGGAGGATGGGGAATCCTAGTCCACATAAGTTGCCATTTGGCTGTTTTGTTCCTGTGTGGATGGCCTTTTCAGGGTGACTGGAAGCTTTCTTGAAAGTCTGGATCATATTTTTTTCGTCGTATTTTTTCTGCTTCATGTGAGCTTCTTAGATCTTTAGTTTGATGTCTTCTACTATTTTTAGAATTTTTTTCAGCTATTATCTTTATTTTTCTCTCTTTCTCTTTTACTTTCTGTTCAGCTGTTGTCTTTTTTTTTTTTTTTTTCCCCCAAGATGGAGTCTCGCCCTGTCGTCCAGGCTGGAGTGCAGTGGACTCTCTTGGTTCACTGCAACCTTCGCCTCCTGAGTTAAATACTTCTTGCCTCAGCCTCTGGAGTAGCTGGGACTACAGGTGTGGGCCACCACACCTGGCTAATTTTTTATTGTTATTAGAGATGGTGTTTCACTATATTGACCAGGGCTGGTCTTGAACTCCTGACCTCCAGTGATTTGCCCTCTTTAGCCTCCCAAAGTGCTGGGATTATAGGCGTGAGCCACTGCACCTGGCCCAGCCATTATCTTGAAATATTCTGATACATTCTCTTCTGAGATTTCAGCTATACTTTTGTTACATACCTCATTTTGGATGCTCCATTCTGTTTTTTGTTTTTCCACTTTCTGTCTCTGTCTCCCTTTTTTTTTTGTGGACGGAGTCTTAAGGTGCTGGGATTACAGGTGTGAGCCACTGTGCCCGGACCCCTTTTTTTTTTTTCTCTTTGGAGAGAGGATCTCCGTTGCCAAGGCTGGAGTACAGTGGCATGATCTCGGCTCACTGCAGCCTCGACCTCCTGGGTTCAAGTGATTCTTCTGCCTCACCCTCCCGAGTAGCTGGGATTATAGGCATGCACCACCACACCTGGCTAATTTTTGTATTTTTAGTAGAGACAGAGTTTCACCGGGTTGGCCAGGCTGGTCTTGAATTTCTGACCTCAGGTGATCTGCCCACCTCAGCCTCCCAAAGTGCTGGGATTACAAGCGTGAGCCACCGCTCCTGGTCTTCATTGGCTTTTTTTGGAGACTGAGTCTCACTCTGTTGCCCAGGCTGGAGTGTAGTGGCAATATCTTGGCTGACTGCAGCCTCCACCTCTCTGGTTCAAGCGACTCCCCTGTCTCAGCCTCCTGAGTAGCTGGGAATACAAGCGTGCGCCACCATGGCCGGCTAATTTTTTTTGTATTTTAGTAGAGATGGGGTTTCACCATGTTGGCCAGGATGGTCTCGATTTCCTGACCTCGTGATCTGCCCACCTCAGCCTCCCAAAATGCTGGGATTACAGGCATGAGCCACCGCACCCGGCCTCACTGACTTCCTATAATTTATCTCTCTGTCGAAGTTCTTTTTTTTTTTTTTCACTGCCACCAACAGCACTGTGCAGTTTTATTAACCATTCAAGTCCAGTAGCATCTGGTAAGATTGGGACAGAATTGGGATTGAAAAGTGAACAGATATTCAGCATCTAACAGTTCAAAAGAAGCCAGTACATACTCTTCACAAATATGTTTTCACAGAGCCAACACAGTACTAGCCATTAACCCAGTACACCAAGTGTACTGAAGTAGAAAAGATGCAACCAGAAAAATTGCTACATTAGAAAGACCAACACTTTAGAAAAAGAGTGAAACACTTTTGGTTTCTCCCCTTTAGCCCCTAAAACAACATCTTACAGTCTGAATCTACCTATACAGTCCTACATTAGCTTCTAAAATATTTGTCAGGAGGGAAAAAATAAAATGACACTGGCCAATACAGTCTTTGGATATTTAGGAAGGAGATAGGGAGAAAGTCAGTTCTCAGATCAAATTAGTCAGCTTCAGTCTCGTCAACAGGGTCTTTGGATTCTTTGTTCTTCCACGCTTCTTCATTGTGCTTATCCTTCTCTCACAAAAGCTCCAGTTTGGCAGCCATTTTTGGGTCTCGGTTCTCTTTGTTAGCTTCCATTTTGTGGGTCAGTTTCTCTTTGGCCGTTTTACTGAAGTTGTTGTTCTCTTATATTGCCTTCTGAAGCACTTCTTTCTCGTGCTCTCGTTTCTCAGCCAGCTACTTTAAGACCTCAACTTCATGGGACTTGCATCTTTCTTCTGCAGCTTCTAATTTCTTCTGAATTTCCTCCAGAGAAAGATCCTCCTTCCTTGGAGGGGAAAGGGGGAATTCTGGAACAGATTCTTTTGACCGAGGGCTGAGAATCAGCCCAAAAGCCTGGCCTGAGGCACCCTTCTCCAGTTCTTTCACCTGGATATCAGAAGACGCCATGGTGAATAGAAGACAAGCTAGACAGGCAGTGTATTCTGCACAATCAACTGGGATAAGGAAAGCCCTGCTCGGTCTGAGCCGCCTGACCACACTCTCAAAATTCTTTACCTTTTTTTTTTTTTTTTTTGTCTTTTTTATTTCTCCCTTTTTTTTTTCTTTTTTTTGAGACAGAGCCTTGCTGTGTTGCCCAGGCTTAAGTGCAGTGGTGTCATCTTGGCTTACTGCAACCTCCGCCTCCCAGGTTCAAGTGATTCTCATGCCTCAGCCTCCCGAGTAGCTGGGATTACAGGCCTGCACCACCATGCCTGGCTAATTTTTTCTATTTTTAATAGAGACAGATAGCCTGTTGGCCAGGCTGGTCTTGAACTCATGGCCTCAAGTGATCTACCTGTCTCAATCTCCCAACTTTACCTATTTGTACATATATCAATTAGATGATTTTTCCTATATAAAGCCTGTATGTATAGTTCATAGTAACTTTACATTTCTTGTCTGATACTTTGGATTCATATCTGAGTCTGGTTCTATTGATTACTTTGTTTCTTGACACTGGGGTTTTTTTTCTTGCTATTTTGTGTCTCATAATTTCTTATTGAAAGCTAGAAATCATGTGTAAGACAGTAGATACTGAGTAAGTAGCAAGTGGTATTTATTCTTAGAAATGCGCATATCTTTTCCTTGGCTCAGGTATCTTTATTGTATGGGGAATTGCCTTTTTCTAGGTCAGGACTTGAGCTGAATTTGGGTTTTGTTGTTGTCCTTAGGGTGCAAATTGGTTTACTGGAGATTTTTTCTCAGTGTTCCTCTTACATCCTCAGTCCTAGGCTTTTGCTATGATTCCATCCTTCTAAGATGGCCCTCTTCTTACTCTTGCCCCTGCCCCAGCAGTAGATTGCTATTCCTTGATGTTTGCAGCCCTGTTGCGGGGATGTTTGGAATGGGAAGCAGCATTTTCTTTTTTTTTATTTCCCTATTTTCCTGGTTCATGCTTAGCCATAAGCAGGTCTGGGTCCCTGGGTCTTGGAACTCAAACAGTTTTGTTTGCTCGTTTATTTTTTCATTATATATACATAATGAAAAATATTTAT
>NW_012115489.1:2881738-2893748 GCF_000951035.1 Colobus angolensis palliatus | reverse complement strand
TGTGTGTGTGTGACGGAGTCTCACTCTGTCGCCCAGGCTGGAGTGCAGTGGCCGGATCTTGGCTCACTGCAAGCTCCGTCTCCTGGGTTTACGCCATTCTCCTGCCTTAGCCTCCCCAGTAGCTGGGACTACAGGCGCCCGCCACCTCGCCCAGCTAGTTTTCTTGTATTTTTTAGTAGAGATGGGGTTTCACTGGGTTAGCCAGGATGGTCTCGATCTCCTGACCTTGTGATATGCCCACCCTGGCTTCCCAAAGTGCTGGAATTACAGGTGTGAGCTACCATGCCTGGCTAGTTTTTTCATTATATTCTGTGTCTAAATTTATTTCACTAATAAAGAGAATTCAGGAGTTCAACACCAGCCTGGGCAATATGGCCAAACCTTGTCTACAGAAAATACAAAATTAGCCAGGTGTGAAGTGGAGATTGCAGTGAGCCAAGATGGTGCCACTTCACTTTAGCCTCGGTAACAGAGCTGGACCTTCTATCAAAAATAATAGTAATAATAATAAGAAAGAGCACTGTAAGATAACACTTTGTTTTCTGTTTTTCTTTTCTTTTTTGAGACAGGCTCTCACTTTGTCACCCAGGCTGGAGTGCAGTGGCATGATCACTACTCACTGCAGCTTCAACCTCACAGGCCTATGAGATCCTCCCACCTCAGTGGCCTCACACTGCCATGCCTGGCTAATTTTTTGTTTCTTTTTTGTAGAGACAGAGTCTCACTGTGTTGCCCAGGCTGGTCTTGAACTTCTGGGCTCAGGCAATCCTCCTGCCTCAGATTCCCAAAGTACTGGGATTAAAGACGTGAGCCACCACATCTGGTCCGTTTGCTTTATATGTGTAACATGTTTTTCTTCATTTGTTCACAGAGGAGACCTTGCCTATTTTGATGGACTTAGTGAGACTATTCTTGCTGTGGGGCTTGTGAAACCAAAAGCTGGTAAGAAATAAAGCTATAAGGAAGAGATTATGTTTGTATATGTAAACTCCAAATGGTATAGACGTGAACAACAACACACTTTTTTTTTTTTTTTTTTGAGATGGAATCTCGCTCCATCAAGTAGGCTGGAGTGCAGCGGTTCAATCTTGGCTCACTGCAACCTCCACCTCCCAAGTTCAAGCAGTTCTACTGCCTCAGCCTCCCGAGTGCATTTGCTTGTTTGTTTTGAAACAGAATCTCACTCTGTCACCCAGGCTAGAGTACAGGGGAGCCACCTCAGTGCTCACTGCAACCTCTGCTTCCTGGGTTTAAGTGATTCTCCTGCCTCAGGCTCCTGAGTAGCCGTAATTACAGGCATGCGCCACCATTCCCGGCTCATTTTTGTATTTTTAGTAGCATGTGGTTTGGCCATGTTGGCCAGGCTGGTCTGAAACACCTGGCCTCAAGCGATCCACCCACCTTGGCCTCTCAAAGTCCTGGGATTACAGGTGTGAGCCACTGTGCAGCCAAATGTACCTTTTTATAGGAGGAAATAATAGACAAAAATCGCTTTTTTCAAGGCCTAAGTAAAATTTTTTAAGATTATGTCTATTTTGCAATTATAGATATTCAGTGAAGTAAAAACAGACTGTGTGTGTTTTGTTTTTTTTTTTTTGAGATAGAGTCTCACTCTGTTGCCCAGCCTGGAGTGCAATGGCACCATCTTGGCTCACTGCAACCCCAGCCTCCTGGGTTCAAGCGATTCTTCTGCCTCAGCCTCCCGAGTAGCTGGGATTACAGGCACCCACCTGCACGCCTGGCTAATTTTTGTATTTTTAGTAGAGACAGGGTTTCACCATGTTGGTCAGGCTGGTCTTGAACTCCTGACCTCAAGTGATCTGCCCATCTCTGCCTCTCAAAGTGCTAAGATTACAGGCGTGAGCCCCCATGCCCTACCCAAACTGACATTTTATGCACTATTTATTTACTTGCATTGAAAATATATTTTCAGGCCAGGTGTGGTGGCTCACACCTGTAATCCCAGCACTTTGTGAGGCTGAGGCGAGCAGATCACTTGAGTCCGAGACTTCAAGACCAGCCTGGGCAACATGGTGATACCCTGTCTCTACAAAAAACAGAAACATTAGCCAGGCGTGGTGGTGCATGCCTATAGTCCCACCTATTCATGAGGCTGAAGCGGGAGGATCACTTGAGCGTAGGAGGACAAGGCTGCAGTAAGCCTTGATTGTGCCACTGCACTCCAGCCTGGGCAGTAGAGCAGGACCCTGTCTCAAAAAAAAAAAAAAAAGGAAAAAAAGAGGCCTGGCACGGTCGTTCACTCCTGTAATCCCAGCACTTTGGGAGGCTGAGGGGGGCGGATTGCCTGATATCGGGAGTTAAAGACAAGCCTGACCACATGGTGAAACCCTGTCTCTACTAAAAATACAAAATAAGCCAGGCATGGTACCACATACCTATAATCCCAGCTACTCAGGAGGCTGAGGCAGGACAGTCGTTTGAACCCGTGACGCGGAGGTTGCAGTGAGCCGAGATTGAGCCACTGCACTCCAGCCTGAGCAACAAGAGTGAAACTCTGTCTCAAAAAAAAAAAAAAAAGGCAAAGCAAATGTATTTCCTTTACATAGAATCTAAAAGAGATACATAAATGTGTAAATATTGCTCTATACTATTATCAAGGTTGTAATCTTTTCTTTTGTAGATAACTATAGGTCTGAGTTTTATTTTCTAAAATTTTCTAGGTTTTATTTACATTTCAAAATGAAATCTATAATATATATTTTAATCATGGTAAAATACACATAATACAAACTTTGCCATCTTAACTGTTTTTAAGCCAACACTTCAGTGATATTAAGTCCATTCACGTTATTGTGTGACCTTTACCACCATCTGTATCTAGAACTCTATGCATCTTATAAAATGGAAACTGTGCCTATTAACTAAAAACTCCTGTTCCTCCTTCCCTCAGCGGTTGGTAGTAACCGTTCCACTTTTGGTCTGTAAGAATTTGACTATTCTAGGTTTCCTGATATAAATGGAATCATATGGTACTATATTTGTCATTTTGTGACTGGCCTATTTGATTTAACCTATGTCCTCAAGGTTCATCTGTGTTATAGCAGGCATCAGAACTTTCTTCCTTTTTTTTTTTTTTTTTTTTTTGAGCTGAACTCTCACTGTGTTGCCTAGGCTGGGTTGCAGTGGCATGATCTCGGCTCACTGTAGCCCCTGCCTCCCGGGTTCAAGCAGTTCTCCTGCCTCAGCCTCTCAAGTAGCTGGGACTACAGGCACGTGCCACCACACTCGGCTCATTTTTTGTTTTTAGTAGAGATGGGGTTTCACCATGTTGGCGAGGCTTGTCTCAAACTCCTGACCTCAGGTGATCTGTCTGCCTCAGCCTCCCAAACTGCTGGGATTACAGGCATGAGCCACCGTGCCCGGCCAACTTTCTTACTTTTCAAAGTCCAGTAGTATTCCATTGTGTGTGTGTGTGTATGTCATTTTTTAAAATCCATCTATCGATGGACACTTGGATTTTGTTTTCACCTTTTAGTTATTGTGAAAAATGCTGCTATGAACATGGATATACAAATATACATCTTTATATTTTAATACATTTAAACTATTTTGTAATATAACACTTTTTAAACAGCATTAAATACTGAAGTGATTGTTTTCTAAGGTGGTTCTTTTCCACTGCTGTTTACTTTTTCTCCTCTTCATTACCTTGATGACACTCAAAATTTACTTATTTAAATGATCATACATAGTAATATTTAATTAGTAGCTCATTTTAATGGTAATAAAAGCTTACTCTGTTAGTGCTTAAATGCTGAAAGTTTTCCTGTCCTTTGTCTACTTTATCTTAGGCATCTTTCAACCTCATGTACGACACCTCCTGGTTTTGGCGACCCCTGTAGACATAGTAATTCTTGGACTCAGCTATGCTAATTTGCAAACAGGTATGGCAACCCACATGTTATGTTTTTTAAAATAATAATATTTTGGCCAATTGATATTATAATTAAAAGCTAATCTGGGTGAAATGTTGAATTCCATTGACTCAAATTAATGATTATTACTGCCAAATCCTCAGGCTCTTTTCTACAAGTTAACGTTGGGTTAGTTTTGTTTTTTGTTTTGTTTTGTTTTGTTTTGTTTTTTGAGACGGATTTTCGCTCTTGTTGCCCAGGCTGCAGTGCAATGGCGTGATCTCAGCTCACTACATCCTCTGCCTCCCGGGTTCAAGTGATTCTCCTGCCTCAGTCTTCTGAGTTGCTGGGATTACAGGCATGCACCACCACACCCAGCTAATTTGTTTGTTTTCGATACGGAGTCTCACACTGTCACCTGGGCTAGAGTGTAGTGGTGCAATCTTGGCTCAGTGCAACCTCCGCCTCCCAGATTCAAGCGATTCTCCTGCCTCAGCCTCCCAAGTAGCTGGGATTACAGGCGTATTTTTAGTAGAGACAAGGTTTTACTGTGTTGGCCAGGCTGTTCTCAAACTCCTGACCTCGTGATCTGCCCGCTTTGGCCTCCCAATGTGCTGGGATTACAGGCGTGAGCCACTGCGCCCAACCTAATTTTCTATTTTTAGTAGAGACGGGTGTCTTCATGTTGGTCAGGCTGGTCTCAAACTGCCGACCTCAGGTGATCCACCCACCTCGGCCTCCCAAAGTGCTGGGATTACAGGCATGAGCCACGGCACCGGCTGGGTTAGTTTCTTGTTTATTGTTTTACTATATAATAAACACACACACACACACACACACACACACAGAGAGAGAGAGAAGGTTCTGTTTCACTTGAATTATCAAATTGTATCAGACTTCTTTTAGTAATTTTAAAATGTATATTATAGAAGCTGTTGACTGTGTTGTCAATAAGAATTGAGTAAACATATCGATTCTGACAATAATGCAAAGATTTTTAAAAACTGTAGAGTAGCTAATAAACTGATTTATGTATTCTTTCTTAAAATAAATAGGTTCTGGAGTTCTTAATGATAGTATGTCTGGTGGAATGCAGTTGCTTCCAGATCCTTTATATTCTCTTCCTACTGACAATACTTACCTTTTAACAATAACTTCCACTGATAATGGCAGAATTTTCTTGGCTGGAAAGGATGGCTGTTTATATGAAGTAGCCTACCAGGTAAGTCTGATATTTGTAAACGTTTTTTTTTTTTCTCTCTCTTGATGGAGTAGGGAAAAGTAAGCTTTTATTTTGTTTTCTAGTTATGTAAGGACATTAATATATTTTTATGGCAAATATTCAAGCATACAGTTGAAGCTATAGTCCCCATGGCTACACCATGCCTACAAAACTCAGTCCTCTCCTTAGAGGTAAAAGTCATTATTAATTCTATGTATGTCCTTGTGGAACATAAAGCAGACATCACTGTATGTGTCTCTATAGATATCTATGTATATGTGTTTGTGACTGTATACACATACACAAATACATAATGTACTTTTGCAAATGTATGTTTTCACTTGGATTATTGATTTAATTCATAATTGCTTTCTTTTTCTTTCCTTTTTTTTTTTTTAAATGTGACGGAGTCTACTCTGTCACCCGGGTCTATCACCCAGACTGGAGTGCAGTGGCTCAATCTTGGCTTACTGCAACCTCCATCCCGTGGGTTCAAGCAGTTCTCCTGCCTCAGCCTCCTGATAGCTGGGATTACAGGCGTGCACCACCACCACATCCAGCTAATTTTTGTGTTGTTAGTAAAGGCAGGGTTTCATCGTATTGGCTAGGCTGGTCTGGAACTCCTGACCTCAGGTGATTCACCTGCCTTGGCCTCCCAAAGTGCTAGGATTTATAGGTGTGAGCCACGGTGCGCAGCCCGTAAGTGGCTTTTCATTTAACAGTATGTCTTGAAATTCTTTCCTTGTCAGTATTTGGTTGATATTTTAAATTATGGACTAAACTCCGTAGTTAATTTTCAATAATGTGTCTCGTTTTGTTGATTATAACTGGTATTAGTGATTATAACTGGTATTTCATGAAGATTTGAAGGTTTTTATAAATATGGATATACAGTAGTTATTGTAAGGGAGTTACATACTTTTATAAGTCTTCTTTCTATTTTTTTCTTTAAGGCTGAAGCAGGGTGGTTTAGCCAAAGATGTAGGAAAATAAACCACTCAAAGAGCTCACTTTCTTTCCTTGTTCCTTCTTTGCTACAATTCACATTCTCAGAAGATGGTAAGTAGAAAACAATAAATTTGGCAAGTAAAACTTAAGTTCTAACATACTGTTCCCTCAACATTTTCTTCAGAAATTATCATTCTTAATTGAAACAATTTGTTATGTTAAGTAGCATTTGGTATATATTCATAAGGTCTTTTAAAGGATAAGAAGAGATTATAACAGAGAAAGTGTGGATTTTATTCTCAAGTTTACTTATTTCCTATAAATGTAGCATCAAAGAACTTATGTCTAAAACAGCTGTACATATTTAAACCAAAATATCTGTGTGTGTGACAGATATTTTGGTTTAATATCTGTCAGATATTAAACAGACATTTTAATGAGAGAGACAGACATTCAGACAGCTGATACATTGCTTGGTCTAGAAGAAATTTCCAATATAAAAATAATATATCTTAACTTTTAATGAACTGAGAGATTCAAACAGGTGAAATAATTTTTAAAATGCTTTGGCAACATAAGATCAGTATACCCAAATATTAATATGACTAAATTTTTAAATTATTTTCTTTCACACAATCAATTAGGCCAAACTGGAAGTTTCTTAACATAAAGGACCAGATATAATTATTCTACATATTTCTAGCATGTAGTAAACATTCATTAAATATTATTGAATGAAGAAATAACTTAGAACTTGTTTTTGGTTTGGCTTAAAATTCATTTAGAGGACAAAATAACTTATTTTCTATGCTTGTAACCCAGTCACAGTATTTAGCATCTGTTTTTTTCATGTGTTGTCTGACCAAAATGCTTTTTGGACTGGATCTTGTGCAAACATCCTTGGATTTAACTTCAAAGCAAGGGAGTAGAAAGCCCCTGAATACAAAGTTCTGATTCAACAGTTTGTTGTAAGTAGCTAATGTATTTGCTTTGTTAATCCTTGGCTTTGCTTTTTTCTCTTTTTTTTTTTTTGTCTTACTTTTAGATCCTATTCTTCAAATTGCAATTGATAATTCTAGAAATATTTTATATACACGATCTGAGAAAGGAGTAATACAGGTTAGTATTAATATTATACCATTAAGAGTAATATAAATCCTTATTTTTAAGACCGACAGTTCCTGCATCTTAAACTTTTCCTATGAACTGTATAATTTAAAAAAAGCCTCCCAGGCGTGGTGGCTCACGCCTGTAATCCCAGCACTTTGGGAGGCCAAGGTGGGCGGATCACCTGAGGTCAGGAGTTTGAGACCAGTCTGGCCAACATGATGAAACCCCACCTCTACCAACAATACAAAAATGAACTGGGTGTGGTGGCATGCCCCTTTAATCCCAGCTACTTGGGAGGCTGAGACAGGAGAATTGCTTGAACCTGGGAGGTGGAGGTTGCAGTGAGCTGAGATCGCGCCTTTGCACTCCAGCCTGGGCAACAGAGCAAGACTTCATCTCAAAAAAAAAAAAAAGCCCAATTCACTTCTCAGAAGGGGCCCCTTTCTATGAAATTTAAAATCTGAATGTTTTCATGTTTGTTTTAAATACCAATATTAAAGGATCCCTTAAAAGGAAAAGTTTATTAATATGTGTATAGTATGTAATCATGTTTAAGTAAGAATGATTTGTATTCACAGGTGTATGATTTGGGACAAGACGGACAAGGAATGAGCAGAGTTGCCTCCGTGTCACAGAATGCCATTGTCTCTGCTGCTGGTAACATTGCTAGGTAACATGTAATTTATTATTAAGCATTAAGCAGGCATAATTATACTATTTGTGTGTAGCATTCTAAAAGTATATTATTCCCCAACCAAAATGTCTCTAAAAGATAAGGAATGTTGAAGAGATGGCACTCTATGTTATGTTTTGAATGAAACTGTTAGAGACTCTTTTATTTTTTTTGTTTATTTTTATTTATTTATTTTTTTGAGACAGGATCTCACTCTGTCACCCAGGCTGGAGTGCAGTGGCACAATCTTGGCTCACTGCAACCTCCACCTCCT
The DNA here is from genome assembly GCF_000951035.1 of Colobus angolensis palliatus. Lineage (NCBI taxonomy): Eukaryota > Metazoa > Chordata > Mammalia > Primates > Cercopithecidae > Colobus > Colobus angolensis. The sequence goes on along the minus strand of NW_012115489.1, from coordinate 2,885,646 downwards.
GGATTCAACCGATTCTCCTGCCACAGCCTCCCTAGTAGCTGGGATTACAGGTCCTTGCCACCAAGCTTGGCTAATTTTTATATATATATATATATATTTTTTGAGACAGAGTTTCGCTCTTGTTGCCCAGGCTGGAGTGCAGTGGCGCTATCTCGGCTCACTGCAACTTCTGCCTTGTGTGTTCAAGCGATTCTCCAGCCTCAGCCTCCCGAGTAGCTGGGATTACAGACATGCACCACCACGCCCAGCTAATTTTGTATTTTTAGTAGAAGCAGGGTTTCACCATGTTGGCCAGGCTGGTCTCGATCTCCTGACCTCGTGATCTACCCACCTAGCCCTCCCAAAGTGCTGAGATTACAGGCTTGAGCCACCACGCCCAGCCTAATTTTTGTGTTTTTAGTAGAGACTGGGTTTCGCCATGTTGGCCAGGCTGGTCTCTAACTCCTGACCTCAGGTAATCCACCCACCACGCCTCCCAAAGTGTAGAGATTACAGGCACGAGCTTTTTTTTTTTTTTGAGATGAGTTTCGCTCTTGTTGCCCAGGCTAGAGTGCAATGGTGCAATCTTGGCTCACTGCAACCTCTGCCTACTGAGTAGCGGCTAATTTTGTATTTTTAGTAGAGACGGGGTTTCTTCCATGTTGGTCAGCTTGGTCTCGAATTCCTGACCTCAGGTGATCCACCTGCCTCGGCCTCCCAAAGTGCTGGGATTACAGGCATGAGCCACCGCGCCCCACCTGCAAACACTATTTTTATAACGAAGGCCTCAAATTTTCAACTTTTGTTGTCATTGTGCCTAGGTTATTGCTACAATCGAAGTGAAATAAATCAACTTTTTGTTTTTTTTCAGGCAGGGTTTCACTCTGTTGTCCCGACTGGAGTGCAGTGATGCAATCGTAGTCTGCTATAGCCTCAGTTTCCTGGGCTGACGTGATCCTCATGCCTAAGCTTCCTAAGTAGCTATGACTATAGGCGTGCACCACCATGCCCACCTAATTTTATTTTTAGTAGACCTGGGGTCTTGCTACTTTGCTCAGGCTAACTTTTTGTTTTGTTTTATTGTTCAGTGACAAGAAAAAATTCTGAAGGCAGACAATTGAAAACACATAGTTTTCTGTTTTTCCCTCTAACTTTTTTCTGGAATGTTTTTCAAATCCACACACAAAAAAAAAAATTAAAAGAACAATGTGGCCAAACAAATACCCTTTTTTTTTTTGAGATGGAATCTCACTCTGTCACATCACGCAGGTTGCAGTGCATTGGTTCAGTCTCAGCTCACTGCAACCTCTGCCTGCTAGGTTCAAGCAGTGCTCCTGCCTCACCCTCCCAAGCAACTGGGACTGTAGGCACACACCACCATGCCTGGCTAATTTTTTGTATTTTCAGTAGAGACAGGGTTTCACCATGCTAGCCATGCTGGTCTCGAACTCCTGACCTCGTGATCCCCCACCTCGGCCTCCCAAAGTGTTGTGATTACAGGCGTGAGCCACTGCACCCAGCAAAACTAATACACTCTTTATCTCAATTGTTAACATTTTGCTTCTTTGTTGCCTTTTTTTTTTTTTGAGAAACAGAAGAGTCTTGCTCTGTCGCCCAGGCTGGAGTGCAGTGGTGCATGGCGCAATCTCAGCTCACTGCAAGCTCCACCCCTCCAGTTCACACCATTCTCCTGCCTCAGCCTCCCGAGTAGCTGGGACTACAGGTGCCCGCCACCACACCTGGCTAGTTTTTTGTATTTTTAGTAGAGACGGGGTTTCACTGTATTAGCCAGCATGGTCTCGATCTCCTGACCTCGTGATCCACCCGCCTCAGCCTCCCAAAGTGCTGGGATTACAGCCACCGCGCCCGGCCTTGCCTGTCTGTCTTATGAGCCATTTGAAAGTATGTTGTAGACATTGTAACTCTTTTTTTTTTTTGAAATGGAGTCTCACTCTGATACCCAGGCTGGATTGCAGTGGTGTGATCTTGGCTTACTGCAGCCTCCTCCTCCTCCCCCCAGGCTCACGCCATCCTCACATCTCAGCCTCTTAAGTAGCTGAGACCACAGACGTGCGCCACCACACCTGACTAATTTTTTGTATTTTTGGTACAGATGGGGTTTCACCATTGTTGCCCAGGCTGGTCTTGAATCCCTGAGGTCAAGCAATCCGCAAGTCTCAGCCTCTCAAAGTACTGGGATTACAGGCATGAGCCTCTGACATGCCTTTAGTCTCTTACATAACAACGGTATACTTAGTCCATATTAAAATTGCCCAGTAGTCCCCAAAATCTTTTTTTCCTTTTTTTTTTTTCTTTAAACTCTGCTGCCCAGGATTGAGTACAGTAGTGCAATCATGGCTAACTACAGCCTTGACCTCCCTAGGCTCAGGTGATCCTCCAACTTTAGCCTCCCAAGTAGCTGGGACCACAGGCACGCACACCTCCACCTGGCTAATTTTTGTATTTTTTGTAGAGAGGAGATCTCACCATGTTGCCCTGGCTGGTCTCGAACTCCTGGGCCCAAGCAACATGCCTGCCTCAGCCTCTCACAGTGCTGGGATTACAGGTGTGAGCCACCATGCCCCCAAAATCTTTTTTTTTTTTTTTTGAGGTGGAGTCTTGCTCTGCCACCCAGGCTGGAATGTCATGGCACGTTGTCAGCTCACTGCAGCCTCCACCTCCTGGGTTCAAGCAGTTCTGCCTTGGCCTCCTGAGTACCTGGGACTACAGGCACGAGCCACCACACCTGGGTAATTTTTGTATTTTTAGTAGAGATGGGGTTTCATCATGTTGGCCAGGCTGGTCTTGAACTCCTGACCTGAAATGATCCACCAACTTCAGCCTCCCAAAGCGGCAATCCGTGGCTCACGGATTACAGGTGTGAGCCACCACGCGTGGCTTCAAAATCTTTTATAGTTGTTTTTCTTTCCATTTTTCTCAAATTACAATCAGAATTTATGAATTGGATTGATTGGATTGGGCTCTTTTTTTTTTTTTTTTTTTTTTTGAGACGGAGTCTCGCTCTGTCGCCAAGGCTGGAGTGCAGTGGCTGGATCTCAGCTCACTGCAAGCTCCGCCTCCCGGGTTTACGCCATTCTCCTGCCTCAGCCTCCCGAGTAGCTGTGACTACAGGCACCCGCCACCTCGCCCGGCTAGTTTTTTGTATTTTTTAGTAGAGACGGGGTTTCACTGTATTAGCCAGGATGGTCTCGATCTCCTGACCTCGTGATCCGCCCGTCTTGGCCTCCCAAAGTGCTGGGATTACAGGCTTGAGCCACCGCGGCCGGCCAGATTGGGCTCTTTAATATAAAACAGCCCCATGGCCACCTTTCTTTTTTTTGTAATATTGACATTTGGAAGGGAGGGGCAGGAGAATTATACAATTTTCCGAATTTATCTTTTTTTATAATTAGATTCTCAGTAATACATTTTATATACATATATTTTATATACGATGTTTATATATATTTATATATGTATATGTATTTATATTTTTTTCTTTTTCTTTCTTTTGATACAGAGGTTTGCTCCGTCACCCAGCCTGGAGTGCCATGGCGCTATCTTGGCTCACTGCAACCTCTGCATCCAAGTTCAAGTGATTCTCGTGCCTCAGCCACCCAAGTAGCTGGGACTCTAGGCATGCACCACTATTCCTGGCTAATTTTTATATATTTTTTAGTAAAGATGTTGACCAGGCTGGTCTCAAACTCCTGGCCTCAAGTGGTCTGACTGCCTCAGCCTCTCCAAGTGCTGAGAAATGTCTTACTACAATGTGAAATGGCAATTCACGTTGTAATGAATTCACATAGGCAGTGTGAAATGTCTTACTACATTATATCAGGAGACACATAATAGCAGTTTTCTCACTGTTGAAAACTTCTTTGAGGTGATGTTAACTAAATGTCTACATTATAAAGGTTCATTTCCTC
>NW_012115489.1:2862464-2874638 GCF_000951035.1 Colobus angolensis palliatus | reverse complement strand
TGTTAGCCAGGATGGTCTCGATCTCCTGACCTCGTGATCCGCCTGTCTCGGCCTCCCAAAGTGCTGGGATTACAGGCTTGAGCCACCGCGCCCGGCTTTTTTTTTTTTTATCTTGAGATAGAGTCTGGGCTTGTTGCCCAGACTGGGCAGTGGTGTGATCTCAGCTCACTGCAACCTCCACCTTGGACTGCAGTGGTGTGATCTCAGCTCACTGCAACCTCCACCTTGGGTTCAAGTGATTCTCCTGCCTCAGCCTCCTGAATAGCTGGGATTACAGGCATGCACTACACCTGCCTTATTTTTTTGTATTTTGAGTAGAGATGGGGGTTCACCATGTTGACCAGGCCGGTCTTGAACTCTTGATCTCAGGTGATCCGACTGCCTCAGCTTCCCAAAATGCTGGAATTCCAGGTGTGAGTCACTGCACCCGCGCTTTCTCCCTTTTTATTTAGTAGTAATGATACTTTGACACTCTGAGAACACTGCTCCCCACCAACCATTCACCCAATGGTTTTAGTCTTTTTTTGTGATCTTTGTTTCAAAATAGGGTTACTCTTAACAATATAAGTGTAAAAAGTACACTTTTAAGAGTTTTTCCAGTTTTTGCTGCTCTTGTATTACTTTCCTAAAAAGCTAGTCTTAAATTAGTTAGCATATTTAGAAAATGTGGAAACATGTGGTCGGGCACAGTGGCTCACGCCTGTAATCCCAGCACTTTGGGAGGCCGAGGCAGGCAGATCACGCTCACACGAGGTCAGGAGTTCGAGACCAGCCTGGCCAACATGATGAAATCCCGTCTCTACTACAAAACAATACAAAAATTGGCTGGGCATGCTGGCGCAAGCCTGTAATCCTAGCTACTCAGGAGACTGAGGCAGGAGAATTCCTTGAACCTGGGAGGCGGAGATTGCAGTGAGCCGAGATCACACCACTGTACTTCAGCCTGGGCGACAGAGTGAGACTCCATCTCAAAAAAAAAAAACAGAAAATATGGAAATATGTAAACATTCTGATGGGAAATGTTTCTTATAATTTAGCAGACACATTTTTAAAATACACTTTATTTTCTCCTTTCGTTTAGGACCATCGATCGTTCTGTTTTTAAACCAATTGTCCAAATAGCAGTGATTGAAAATTCTGAATCACTGGACTGCCAGTTATTGGCTGTCACACATGCAGGTATGTTGTTTTATTTACATATCTGTGTTATTGTTACAGCTTCTGAAAATTCTTAGATTTGGAAATTTATGATTAGAAATATATTTTTACTTCTATATCTGCTTTAAAGCCCTATAAATAATTTGTAAAATAAAGGATTTTGAAAACTGGGAGAGTTTTCTTTTTCTTCATTTTATAGATATAAAACCAAGCCTAGGCCAGGCATGGTGGCTCACACTTGTAATCCTAGCACTTTGGGAGGTCAAGGTGGGCAGATTGCCTGAGCCCAGGAGTTCAAGACTAACCTGAGCAACATAGTGAAACCGTGTAACCCTGTCTCTACTAAAAATACAGAAATTAGCTAGGTGTAGTGGCACGGCCTTGTAGTATAGCTCCTTGGGAGGCTGTGGCGGGAAGATCGCGTGAGCCCAGGAGTTTGAAGCTGCAGTGAACTGAGATTATGCTACTATACTTCATCCTGTGCAATAGAGCAAGACCCTGTCTCAAGAAACCAATAAAAAAGCAAAACAAAAGCCAAGCCTAAATGGCACAGTGGCTCACATTTTGTAACAAAGCCTGAACTAGAACACAAGATTTCTTGGTTTGTCTTTGCAAGTTCTTTCTAATGAAATGTATTGATTCACCTCTCAATTTTGAGTGACATTTTCTTAGATATATATTTCAGCTGATAGTCTATATGGTAATTTAAGATTAGTCAGGGGGCTGGGCACAGTGGCTCACACCTGTAATCCCAGCACTTTGGGAGGCCAGGGCAGATGGATTCTGAGGTCAGGAGATCGAGACCATCTTGGCTAACATGGTGAAACCCTCTCTCTACTAAAAATACAAAAAATTAGCCGGACGTGGTGGCAGGCACCTGTAGTCCCAGCTACTTAGGAGGCTGAGGCAGGAGAATGGCGTGAACCCAGGAGGTGGAGCTTACAGTGAGCTAAGATCGCACCACTACACTCCAGCCTGGGTGACAGAGCAAGACTCTGTCTCAAAAATAAAATAAAAATAATTAGATGGGTGTGGTGGCACGTGCCTGTAGTCCCAGCTACCTAGGAGGCTGAGGCAGGAGAATTGCTTGAATCCGGGAGGCGGAGGCTGCAGTAAGCCGAGATGGCGCCTCTGCGCTCCATCTCCCCCAAAAAAAATTAGTCCGGGAAGTTATGTATGGTTTTAGCAGAGTTTTGCGTTGCTGTATGTAATTGCTTCAATAACACATTTACCTCAGGCCCTTATTTTCTATTACTGATGCATAATTTTACCCCATCTTCAGGTGTAAGGTTATATTTCAGCACTTGTCCATTCAGACAGCCATTAGCACGGCCTAATACACTGACGCTGATTCACGTCCGCTTACCTCCTGGATTCTCAGCATCTTCAACCGTAGAAAAGCCTTCAAAAGTACATAGAGCACTTTATAGTAAAGGTAAGTTCTGAAATACTATCAGATTTAAGATGAGATTCTTAAAATTGTTAAAATTATATGGCATTTTGAGGCATTTGAAAATACCCTATGACAACAGTAGAAACTGGGGACTACTAGAAGGGTTGGGGAAGTAGGGGAGCAAGGGTTGAAAAACTGACTGTTGGGTCTTATGCTTAGTACCTGAGTAATGGAATCAGTTGTACCCTAAACCTTAGCACCACGCAATATATGCAAGTAACAAATCTGCACATGTACCAGCTGAATATAAAATAAAATTTGAAATTGTAGTAAAATTCAAAAGTTGAAATTGAAAGTGTAGTTTTCACTCCTACATTTAGGTTTTTGATCTGTTTTGTGATAATTTTTATATGTTGTATGAGGTAGGAATCGGACTTCATCCGTCTGTGTGTGGGTGTCTAGCCGTCTGAGCACCATTTGTTGAAGACTATTATTTCCCCATTGGATTGTCTTCATCTTACTTTCTCACGTGAATTACCCGTTAATGTATGGGTTCTGGATTCTCAGTTCTATTCTATTGGTCTATATTATCCATCCTTATGTCAGTAGCACTGTCTTGATTACTGTTGCTTTGTAATAAGTTTTGAAATTGGCAATTTGTTACTATTCCAACTTTGATCTGTTTTTTTTTTTTTTTTTTTTTTTTTGAGATGGTCTGGCTCTGTTGCCCAGGCTGGAGTGCAGTAGCACAATCTCTGCTCGCTGCAACTTCTGCTTCCCATTCTCATGCTGTCCTCCCACTTCAGCCTCCTGAGTAGCTGAGAGAAGCTACAGGCATGTGCCACCACACCTGGCTAATTTTTATATTTTTTGTAGAGACAGGCTTTTGCCATGTTACCTAGGCTGGTCTCAAACTCCTGAGCTCAAGTGATCTGTCTGCATCGGCCTCCTAAAGTGCTGGGATTACAGGCATGAGCCACCGTGCACCTGGCCTGATTTTTTTTTTTTTTAAAGATGATTTTGGCTATTCTCACTCTCTTGAATTTTCATATGAATTTTATAATCACCTTGTTAATTTCTGCAAAAAAAGTGAGGTGGGGCCGGGTACAGTGGCTCACGCCTGTAATCCCAACACTTTGGGAGGCAAAGGCACGTGCATCACTTGAGGTCAGTTCGAGACCAGCCTGGCCAATATGGTGAAACCCTGTCTCTACTAAAAATACAAAAATTAGCCGGGTGTCGGGGGTCATGCCTGTAGTCACAGCTACTTGTAGGCTGAGGCAAGAGAATTGCTCGAACTGGGGAGGTGAAGGTTACAGTGAGCCAAGATCCACTCTAGCCTGGGGGACAGAGCAAGAGTCCATCTCAAAAAAAAAAAAAGTGAGGTTGGATTGTGATAGCTAAATCGGTGTATCACTTTGGGGCATGCTGCCATCTTAACTATATTTAGTCTTCAAATCCATGAATACGGAATATTTTTCCAAGTCATTTGGGGGTGGGGAGGAAGGTTCTCACTCTGTTACCCAGCCTGGAATGCGGTGGCAGGATCTTGGGTCACCATAGCTTCAACCTCCCGGGCTCAGGTGATCCTCCTTGCTCAACCTCCTGAGTAGTTGGGACTACAGGCGTGTGCCACCACTCCTGGCTAATTTTTGTATTTTTTGTAGAGATAGGGTTTCACCATGTTTCTCAGGCTGGTCTTTAACTCCTGGGCTCAAGCAATCCTGCCACCTCTGCCTCCCAAAGTGCTAGGATTATAGGTGTGAGCCACCATGTTGGTGAGTTTTGTTGAGATAATTGCTTTTTTTTTTTTTTTGAGACAGTGTCTACTGTCACCCAAGTGGGAGTGCAGTGTGCAGTCTTGCCTCATTACAACTTCTACCTCCCCGGCTCAAGCAATCCTCCTGCCTCAGTTTTTGTTGAAATAAGGTCTTACTTTATTGCCCAGGCTGGTCTCCAACTCATGGGGCTCAAGTGATTAGCCTGCCTCAGCCTCCTGAACTGCTGGGATTACAGGCATAAGCCACAGCACCTGGCCCAGATGATTGCTTCTATAGTACACTTATCTCTGCCATTCCTCGGGCACCTTCATCATTTTTATTCATGGTGTGTTTGAATTAACCAGTATATAAACTGTATTTCATTGAATATTAGCTTCTATTACATTGTGAATTGTCAGTCACAGCATTTTTTTATATGCTAAATATATTTTTATAAAATTAATAATTAAATTGATAAGTCCATTGACTGCAAGATACACCCTAAGTTCAGAAATGCTAAAATGTGAAAAAAAAATATGTTTACCTGAGAGAAATACAGTTTAAAATTGAGAACACTTGAGTCTACCCTAAAAATAATGATATAGTCTTTCATGGAATTATTTTATTTTGTAACTTGTTTATAAAGATTGATGTTGTGTGTGTATATCTATATGTGCTAATTTTATGTTGGCATAAAAGTACTTGTGGTTTTGTAAAATTTTTTTTTTTTTTGAGACAGAGTCTTGCTCTGTCACCCAGGCTGGAGTGCAGTGGCACAATCTCAGCTTACTGCAACCTCCATCTCCTGGGTTCACACCATTCTCCTCCCTCAGCCTCCCGAATAGCTGGGATTACAGAGGCCTGCTGCCACGCTCAGCTAATTTTTGTATTTTAGTAGAGAGAGGGTTTTACCATGCTGGTCAGGCTAGTCTCGGACTCCTGACCTTGTGATCCGCCCACCTCATCCTCCAAAAGTGCTGGGATTACAGGCATGAGCCACCATGCCCAGCCCGGTTTTATAATTTTAATTACAAAACCGCAATTACTTTTGCACCAACCTAATAGTTATTAAGGTTATTGGGGATGCATATTATTTGACATGATGTAATAATATTTTGTATATTAAACTTTTAGGTATTCTATTGATGGCAGCCTCAGAAAATGAGGATAATGATATTTTATGGTGTGTCAACCATGATACTTTCCCTTTCCAAAAGCCAATGATGGAAACCCAGGTAAGTTATCCTGACAATTCTGAAAAAACTATTATATAATTTTAAGTGAAGGATAATATGATAAGAAACTTTTTATCTTCTGATTTATTGCTGTTTGCTTCTAATAACATATGATTAGAAATTATAATGTAAAGAAATTATCCGGCCGGGCGCGGTGGCTCAAGCCTGTAATCCTGGCACTTTGGGAGGCCGAGACGGGCGGATCACGAGGTCAGGAGATCGAGACCGTCTGGCTAACATGGTGAAACCCCATCTCTACTAAAAAATACAAAAAACTAGCCGGGCGCAGTGGCGGGCGCCTGTAGTCCCAGCTACTCAGGAGGCTGAGGCAGGAGAATGGCATAAACCCGGGAGGCAGAGCTTGCGGTGAGCTGAGATCCGGCCACTGTACTCCAGCCTGGGCGACAGAGCGAGACTCCGTCTCAAAAAAAAAAAAAAGAAAGAAATTATCCTGTCAATTATTTGTTTTTCCTCTGTCAGGTTAGAAGTTACTGTGGTAATCACAAAAAGACATCTTTAAAGAAAACGTTGGACCCTTGTAGAATATTTTCCATAATGTATCAGAAAATACATGTATCTTTTTTTTTCTGAAAACATGTCAGGTTCATATGAAATGATCTTTATCTCATTTAAATATGTTGTTTGTTTAGTTATTTAAATATGAGGCCATCCATTATAGTTGTGACTTAGAACTTTATTCTAACAATCTCTTTGTAATTTTGTCTTTTTTTTTTTAATTATGGAAACTTTCAGACATAAAGTTTGAAGAGTCAGTTGAACCTCACGTAAGAGAACTGAGTTGCAACATCTTTCTTATTGTATTTCATTTCTCTTTCTGACATAAACAAAGGGACACCCACAAACACGGTTTTGTTTTAAACACAAAAATCACCACCTACATCGTGAAGTGGATATGGTCTTCCTAGGTGAGGGCCGAGGCTGCTGTGAACCCATGAGCTGCCCCTATCCCCAGCTGCCCATCCTAGTCCCCAGTTTGTAAGAAGGTGAGGGGAGGCTGCCTGTCTCCATCCCCTTGGTGTCCTCTGCTCACTCCTGCCTGTCTAAATAGTCCTGCATAGCTGACTGAGGCTGCTGATCAAACCAGATAAACCAGCCCCTAGTGGGGTGTGAATTCTGGTACTGTGTCTTTGGAGCTACCTCTTCACAGGCATTTTGCTTCTAGTTTTCATAGAAAACTAGTGGTTTTCTGGTGGTTCTTAAATTTGAACCCTTCCAGATGGGACTGGCAAAAGGTGTGTGTAAGTGGGAGGAGGAAAAGCAGAACTCCCAGGGATAGGAGTATTGTCTGCATGAGCTCTACCAAATTTCTGACAAGGTTCAAAGAGCTGGGGTAGGAGCAGGAGGGAGATAAGGAGTGCCCTTCTTCTTCTTTCCTTTATTCTTTGAGCTTTACTGAGCATGTACTACCAGCCTTGTGCTGTGATAAACTGTGAGGATTCAGAACTTAATAAGATATAAACCGTGTCCTGGTTGGGATTTTGTGCTGGTGGGGGATGCTGATTTTAATCCTATCTCTACTTCCTCAAAACTGTGGAGCAGAGGACACGTTTTTGGCTGTTTATTCCTCCTCTATAATAGTTATAATCGTTCCTGCCACTATGGAGTTATGAGACTAAACGAGCTCATGTGTGTAAAGCACTCAAAACAATGCCTGGCACTCATTGGAAGCACCATTCCATAAATGTTAGCTTTTTTTTTTTTTTTTAACTCTTTTAAAAAAGACAGTGTCTCACCCCATTGCCCAGGCCCAAGCAGTCCTCCCACCTCAGCCTTCCAAGTAGCTGGGACTACAGGTGTGCATTACCACATACAGCCAATTTTTACATTTTTTGTAAGCTGGGTGTGGTGGCTCATGCCTGTAATCCCAGCGTAATGTCGAGGTGGGTGGATCACAAGGTCAGGAGATCGAGACCATCCTGGCTAAAACGGTGAAACCCCGTCTCTACTGAAAATACAAAAAATTAGCCAGGTGTGGTGGCGGTGCCTGTACTCCCAGCTACTCGGGAGGCTGAGGCAGAAGAATGGCGTGAACCCGGGAGGCGGAGCTTGCAGTGAGACGAGATCGCGGAACAGGGTTTTGCCATGTAACCCCTGCTGGTCTTGAATTCCTAAGCTTAAGGGATCCCCCTGCCTTGGTCTCCCAATGTGTTGGGATTACAGGTGTGAGCCGCCTCATCCAGCCAATAACATTTTTAAATGTTATTATATGGTTTGTAAGAAAACATTCTTATTTTTAGGAGATATGTACAAAAGTATTTAAGAGTGATAAATGATGTCTATACTTTCAAATAGTACAATAAAACAAAAATATACAGGAAGAGAGAGAATGCAGATATGGCAAACTGCTAACAGTTGTTGAATCTAGGTATTGGGCATGTGGACTTTTACTGTATTTTCAACATTTTTGGCTGCTTGAAATTTTGTATTATAAAGTATTTTAAAGGATTAAAATACTTTTTTTTTTTTTGATTGTGAGACAGGGTCTTGCTCTGGAGTGGAGTGCAGTGGCATGATAGCTCACTACAGCCTCAAACTCCTGGGTTCAAGCAGTCGTCCTACCTCAGACTTCTGAGTTGCTAGGAATACAGACACATGCCACCACACCGAGGTAGTTTTTTATTTTTTGTAGAGATGGGGTTTCGTTATGTTGTCTAGGCTGGTAAAATACTTTTTTTTTTTTTTTAAATTTGACAACAGAGTCTTACTCTGTCACCCAGGCTGGAGTGCAGTGGCACGATCTCAGCTCACTGCAACCTCCGTCTCCCAGGCTCAACAAATTCTCCTGCCTCAGCCTCCCGAGTAGCTGGGATTACAAGCGTGCGCCACCACGCCCAGCTAATTTTTCTGTTTTTAGTAGAGATGGGGTTTTACCACATTGGCCAGGCTGGTCTCGAACTCCTGACCTCAGGTAATCTGCCCACCTCCACCTCACAAAGTGCTGGGATTATAGGTGTGAGCTACCCTGCCCAGCCAGTAAAATACAGCCGGTAAAATACTTTTTAAAGGAAAGATAGTATCTTAGCAGATTTAATCAATCCTGGAAACATGGTAGAAGGTAGTTATTTGATTGAGAGAATTATAATCTTATTAAAGAGTATATTACAGTTTATCTTGAGAAAAGTTTGCCCTTGTCTTCTAGTACAAACAAATTTATGTATTAGTGTAGAAAATGCCTGCTTATGGTGTACGCGGTGGCTCACACCTGTAATCCTAGCACTTTGGGAGGCCAAGGCAGGCAGATCACCTGAGGTCAGGAGTTTGAGACCAGCCTGACCAACAAGGCAAAACCCGGTCTCTAATAACAATACAAAAATTAGCCGGGCGTGGTGTTGTGCGTCTATAATCCCACATACTTGGAAGGCTGAGGCAGGAGAATCACTTGAACCTGGGAAGCAGACGTTACAGTGGGCTCTGATTACGCCACTGCACTCCAGCCTCGGCGACAGGGTGAGACTCCGTCTCAGAAAAAAAAAAAGATAATGCCTGATGAGCACTTTGAGAGGCCAAGATGGGCAGACTGCAGGAGCCCAGGAGTTTGAGAATATCCTGGGCAACATGGCAAAACCCTGTTTATACAAAACAAAGAAAAATTAGGCGGGCATGGTAGCATTCTCCTATAGTCCCAGCTACTTGGGAGGTTGAGGTGGAAGAATCAGCTGAACCCAAGGAGGTCGAGGTTGCAGTTAGCTGTGATCATGCCACCGCACTCCAACTTGGGTGACACAGTAAGATGCTGTCTCAGAAAAAAAAAAAAAAAAAAACCCAGAGGCCAGGTGCAGTGGCTCGTGCCTGTAATCCCAGCACTTTGGGAGGCCGAGGCGGGCGGATCACCTGAGGTCAAGAGTTCGAGACCAGCCAGACCAACATGGAGAAACCCTGTCTCTGCTAAAAATACAAAATTAGCTGGCGTGGTGGCATATGACTGTAATCCCACCTACTGGGGCAGCTGAGGCAGGAGAATCACTTGAACCCGGGAGGCGGAGGTTGCAGTGAGCCAAGATCATGCCACTACACTCCAGCATAGACAACTTCATCTCACCTACTGGGGCAGCTGAGGCATGAGAATCACTTGAACCCGGGAGGCGGAGGTTGCAGTGAGCCAAGATCATGCCACTACACTCCAGCATAGACAACTTCATCTCAAAAAAAAAAGAAAAAAAAAACCCAGAAAAATACCTGATTAAAAAAAAGATAGTAGAAAATTATGTAATACTTTCGAAAATATTCATGTTAATGTACTATTTGTTAAATTTACTTATTTATTTATTAAGTCTGTAGTTTTTTCTTTTGCATTGTGTAACTTCAATGTGATATGTAAAATATTTATTTCTTTTATGTAGATGACAACCCGTGTTGATGGTCATTCCTGGGCTCTTTCTGCGATAGATGAATTGAAAGTAGATAAAATAATTACACCCTTAAACAAGGATCATATTCCAATAACTGATTCACCAGTTGTTGTACAGCAGCACATGTTACCTCCGAAGAAATTTGTTCTCCTCTCAGCACAGGTATGTACGTATTCTGTTAAGGTAGTGACAAAAATAAGCGATATATAATATTTTTGTCAAGTACTCTGAAGTGGCTTAATGGAAGCATTTTCTTTTATTTTTTTCTTTTTTTTCCGAAACGGGATCTCGCTCATCACCCAGGCTGGAGTGCAGTGGTGTGATCTCAGCTCACTGCAACCTCTGCCTCCCCGGATCAAGCGATTCTCCTGCCACAGCCTTCTGAGTAGCTGGGATTACAGGCACACGCCACCACACCTGGCTAATTTTTGTATTTTTAGTAGAGACGGGGTTTCACCATGTTGGCCATGGTGATAGTCTCGAACTCCTGATCTCAGGTGGTCCACCTGCCTTGGCATCCCAAAGTTCTGGTATTACAGGCGTGAGCCACTGCACCCAGCCTTCCTGGTTTGTTATTTGACTTTGTTTATTGAGATTTTTCCCAGCACACAAGCTTGTAAGTAATCAAAATTATCAGTTATTTGATATTTTATTTTATTTATTTTATTTTACTTTAGACAGGGTCTTACTCTGTTACCCGGGCTGGAGTGTGGTGCACAGTCTTGGCTTACTGCAACCTCTGCCTCCCAGGCTCAAGGGATCCTCCCACATCAGCCTCCTGGGTAGCTGGGATTACAGGCGTTTGCCACCACACCCGGTTAATTTTCGTATTTTCTGTAGAGACAGGATCTCACTAAAGCCCAGGCTGGTCTGAAACTCCTGAGCTCAAGCTATCCACCCACCTCATCCTCCCACAGTGCTGAGATTACAGGCGAGAGCTAATCTGCCCAGCCATCATTTGAAATATGTCATAGTTGAAAAGCTTCCTCTCACTAAGGTTTATAAAAGAATCCCCTCGTAGTTCCTTTTGTTTATTGATTGGTGCAAAAACAATTGAGGTGTTTGCCATTGATTGTAATGCCATTACAATCAATGCTTTTGTACCAACCTAATACTCAATTGCTTTTGTACCAACCTAATACTATGATGCTTTTGTACCAACCTAATTGATACAAAAAACCTCAATTGCTTTTGTACCAACCTAATACTATGATGGTTTTATTTTATCCTTTAAGTCTTTTGATCTATTTGGAATTTACTCTGGTATAAGGTATGACTATGTTTCTAGCTTTTTTTTTTTTTTTTGTCTAAATTGATACAAATAGTAGTAACCTGATTAATTAATAATCTAACTGTAATTCTTTGGTTTCAGGGGCAGCTTTGCAGGGGCAATTGCATTAAGTTTTCTTCATAGATACATAGATCTACTGGAGATTGAGTTGAGATGTAGATGATCCTTTTGACCAGTTTTACTTTTTATATCACGTCATCCAGTCCTCCTGCCTCAGCCCCCTGATGCGCTGGAAATACAAGTGTGGGCCACCATACCCAGCCTACTTTGTATTGTTGAAGGGTTTGGTAGCAGGGTCTGTTGCTTCAGCCAGTCTTGGTAAATCTCTTTTTCATGTTCTTTCTTCAAATTTCTTAGGGGAGCCTTATGTTTCATAAACTTAGACCTGTAGATCAACTGAGGCATCTACTTGTGAGTAATGTGGGTGGAGATGGAGAAGAGATTGAAAGATTCTTTAAATTACATCAGGTAATTATATATACTTTTAAAAAATGTGATACTATTTTAATCACACAGTGGGAGTCATAGTTTATGTATATTGGGACTGGAATACTGTAATAAATAGATTTTTTTTTTGAGATGGAGTTTTGCTCTTGTTGTCCAGGCTGGAGTGCCATGGCGCGATCTTGGTTCACCGCAACCTCCGCCTCCCAGGTTCAAGCGATTCTCCTGCCTCAGCCTCCCTAGTAACTGGGATTACAGGCATGTGCCAGCACACCCGGCTAATTTTGTATTTTTAGTAGAGACGGGGTTTCTCCATGTTGGTCAGGCTGGTCTCGAACTCCCAACCTCATGTGATCCACCAGCCTCGGCCTCCCAAAGTGCTGGGATTACAGGCATGAGCCACTATGCCCAGCCATAAATAGATAATCTTAACAATATTCCTTTCTTTGCCTCAGTCACTGTATGTGAACTGACATTTGAAAGCAGGATTAATATAAGTCTTGTAGTGAGCTTTCAGATTTTT
>NW_012115489.1:2853512-2862341 GCF_000951035.1 Colobus angolensis palliatus | reverse complement strand
AGCTGGGACTACAGGCACCTGCCACAACACCTGGCTAATTTTTTGTGTTTTTAGTAGAGATGGGGTTTCACTGTGTTAGCCAGGATGATCTCGATTTCCTGACCTCAGGATCCACCTGCCTTGGCCTCCCAAAGTGCTGGGATTACAGGCATGGGCCACCGTGCCTGGCCTGTTGTTGATAAATTCTTATTGAAGTCTACTAGTAAGTTGCTTGTTCAGGTTATATGATAAATGCCTTTTCATTAAAAGCACAAGACATTTAGGGACAAGTTCTTTTTTGTTTGTTTGTTTTGGCTTAATGACCTGAGGAAGAAACTTGAGGCAACAGTGTAGAGATCTTACTATTTCAGAGCCATAACTGGAATTGATATGGTTAAAATTGGGATAGTTCAAAGTTAAGTATACAGACCCTGGATTCAAAGCACCTGTGGTAAAAATCCCAGCTCCACCACTGAGGTAAATTACTTGACTTCTCTGGGCTTCAGTTTCCTTATACATTATAATAGTATGTGTTACGAGGATTAGTATATGCTAAACTCTTAAAATAGTACCTGACACATGGTAGGTATTCAAAGTTACCACTTATTGTTATTTTCTAGAAAGTAGAAAGACCACAGGAAGAAAATTGGAGACATAAGCTGAAAAGTAAGTCAGAATCTAGGTAAAAAGGAAAAGAGAGCGTTCTGTAATCCTAGTGCTTTTGATGAACTTAAAATAAAACCAGTAGTGTTTACTGTCTTTTTTAACACTAACCGATTTCATTCAGTCAGCAAGTATTTATTGAACGCCTGCTCTGTGCTAGATACAGACTTTAATATTGCCTCTAGCAGTACACAAATCATTTTAAAAGTTTATATTTAATATAAGGCCAATATTCCTCTTTTTACAGGAAGACCAGGCTTGTGCTACTTGCCTTATTCTTGCTTGCTCCACTGCTGCCTGTGACAGAGAAGTATCTGCCTGGGCTACTCGGGCTTTCTTTAGGTATATGAAAGGTTTTTTTGTTTGTTTGTTTTTTTACTGGGCCACTTTTTAAAATGATTTTATTATCAATGTGATAAAGCCTTGCCAAACAGTTGAGTGACTATGTAGGCAAATTACCAAAATTCATTTGCAAAAGGGTGAAATCTGGAGAGATTATAATGGTAATAGAAGCAACTAAATTAGCATAGTTTATGCATTATTACTTTAACTCTGGATTCTGTTCTGTAACTTCTTGTCTACTTTCTTTTTTTTTTTTTTTTTTTGAGACAGAGTCTCGCTCTGTCACCCAGGCTGGAGTGCTGTGGCCGGATCTCAGCTCACTGCAAGCTCCACCTCCTGGGTTTACGCCATTCTCCTGCCTCAGCCTCCCGAGTAGCTGGGACTACAGGCACTGCCACCTCGCCCGGCTAGTTTTTGTATTTTTAGTAGAGACGGGGTTTCACCGTGTTAGCCAGGATGGTCTCGATCTCCTGACCTCGTGATCCGCCCATCTTGGCCTCCCAAAGTGCTGGGATTACAGGCTTGAGCCACCGCGCCCGGCCTCTTGTCTACTTTCTATACTTTGTTCTACCTCAGTTACTGTCTCATCTATCTTTTTTACTTCCCCAAACACTATGCCAATTCTGCTTAATACGTATCATTAGTATTGAAGGCTTCTGAATTACTTTAAGGAAACTTGGTACCAAAGAGATATTTCTATTTAGAAAATATTTAAGAATTTGAAATGTGATTTTGTTAGAAACGTTTTTTGAAATACTATCTAATCATAACCTAGTGTGAACATTATAATGCCATTTACTCACAGAGTAAATTCTATGCATTGCATATCTTGTTCTTAGAAGTTATCGGAGTCTCTTATAATTCTTCCTGGTAGCAATTTCAAGTCCATATTTACTGAATAAATATTATAAGTCTTATGCATATATTTTACTGTCAGCACAATACGTTAAAGTCTGTAATGTTTAAAGCATTTATTTGGAAGCTAAGCAGGAAAAAGAACAATTCCAGTTTTTAAGATGGATAGTTTGTTTTACTGAATAAACTCAACCTCTTGTCATAAAAATAGGTATGGTGGTGAAGCACAGATGAGATTTCCAACCACTCTTCCGCCTCCAAGTAATGTTGGTCCCATCTTGGGGTCTCCTGTCTATTCTAGTGAGTATGAAACATTGAAATGAAATTGTTTCTAATCGTTTGAATCTTAGAACCTTTATAGCAATTTTTGTCAATAAACCTTTTCATTATGTTTTATTTACTGCTACTGTATAATTGATTAATATATCTGTAGATTCTGATTCTTAAAAGTGATCTATTAATATTGAATCCTTAACATAAGGAAGCAAAATAAGATGTAACCAATCATATATACGTAACTCATTTGGTATATATTCAGAGGGAAACAGATGAATGATTTAATAGTAATTAACTCCCACATCAGTGTTTTCCAAGGTGGGACTTGTTAGAAACTTACTAGGAGATGAGTCCCTAATTCTTGCATATATCATGGACAATGTAACTCCTTTTTATGCTTATAAGTAGCTTCTGTGGCCGGGCGCAAAGGCTCACACCTGTAATCCCAGCACTTTGGGAGGCTGAGGTGGGCGAATCACCTGAGGTTGGGAGTTTGAGACCAGCCTGACCAATATGGTGAAACCCTGTCTCTACTAAAAGTACAAAAATTAGCCGGCCTGTGCCTGTGGTGGCGTGAGCCTGTAATCCCAGCTACTCAGGAGGCTGAGACGGGAGGATCGCTTGAACCCAGGAGGCAGAGGTGCAGTGAGCCGAGATAATGGCACTGCACTCCAGCCTGGGCCACAGAAAAATACCCTGCCTCAAAAAAAGAAAAAAGAAATACCTTCTGTATCGAATTTTGATCACATTCAAAAGATTGAGATGTTCTTTTCTAAATCTTTATATTCTTCTTTCCCTTTTTAGGTTCTCCTGTTCCTAGTGGTAGTCCCTATCCAAATCCATCCTTTTTGGGAACACCATCTCAGGGTACCTCTTTTCTTTGTTTTGGATTGCTTCTACTGCTCATTTTGAAGTGCTGACATTATGAGTTATCCTTAATGCTTAGTGTGAAAAAGATGAACTTGCCTTATTCCCTTGAAAATAAATATAATTTTAGAAGCACTGTCCAACCAAGTTTTAGCATTTGGATGTGAATGCCTTTATTTAGGAAGAACTCATCTTATAATATGCCTAGAAAGCCCATTGTTTGGGTTCCAGGATTAAATTGGACCCTAAAATCTGTGTAATTGGTTCTTTTTCACTGTCAGCATTACAAGCAGTTATTACAAGTTTGTTTCCTTTTCATTCTGCATTGTGAACACTTGCAAGTCTACCTGGGAGTATCCATGCACATTTAAATCTCTCTTCTTATTAAGGAAAACCAAATTAAATATCTATGTGTTTCATTATTTTTGTAAATACCTTTGTGTCTAGATACACAGACTTGGGTTATTTTGAATTCTGAATTTTATGGGTTCTGTTTTTAAGATATTTGTTTTTCTTATGTGTGTACAAGGTATACAGCCTCCTGCCATGTCAACTCCAGTGTGTGCTCTGGGAAACCCAGCAACTCAGGCCACAAATACGAGTTGTGTGACTGGACCAGAGATTGTGTACTCTGGAAAACACAATGGTATTTGCATTTACTTTTCTCGGATCATGGGGTAAGTTTGTTATGAAATAATGAACTATTGCTCACCTTGCCCCATCTTGAGTAGTTAATATTTTTGTTTTTTTTTTTTGGGGGGAGAGACGGGGTTTCACCATGTTAGCCAGGATGGTCTCGATCTCCTGACCTCGTGATCCGCCCATCTCGGCCTCCCAAAGTGCTGGGGTTACAGGCGTGAGCCACTGTGCCCGGCCTAGTTAAGTATTTTTAACTCTGAATTTGGAATGTCATTTATTCCTATTAAATTTTATTTTTAGCTCATTTTTCATCAATAAAACTTTTCTATTATTCAGTTTTTATTATCTAACTATATTCATTGCTGTGTTTTATTTCTCTCACTCTCTCATGATCTGTGTTTGTGTGTGTGTAGCGTCAAAATACAGTTGTTCCTCAACACGGGTTAGGGGATGCCAACCACCCTTCCTCAGCCTTCATGCAGTCAGAAATTCATGTACAACTTTCAACTTTCTTAATTATTAATAGCCTACTGTCTAGCAGCCTCACTGATAAGTAATCAATTAACACATATTTTGTATTTTTTTTTTTTTTTTTAACTTTTGCATGATGTAGGAGTGTGGGGGAGTCTGGTAAAAACCAGAAAACCTCCTAGACAAATTCTAAAACAGATGTGACGCTGATATTTTGGGTTATATGTATTATACACTATATTCTTACAATAAAGTAAGCTAGAGAAAAAAATTAAGAAAATCATAAGGAAGAGAAAATATATTTACTATTCATTAAGTGGCAATGGATCATCATAAAAGTCTTCATCCTTGTCTTCACGCTGAGTAGGCTGAGGAGTAGAAAGAGGAAGGGTTGGTTTTGATGTGTTGGGGTAGCATAGGTGGAAAAAAATCTGTGTGTAAGTGGACCCACACAATTCAAGCCCGTATTGTTCAAAGGTCAACTGTATGTCTATATACATATTAATGTACAGTGTTACAAACTTCCCCATAACTCAGTGACATGTGTCTACAGTTCAACAGGGCAGTTCTGTCTTGCTGGGCTAACTCAAGAATAGGCAATCAGTTGTGAAGTTAAAGAGAGCTATGCTTATCTTGGCTAGACTCTCACATGTTCAAGGTTATGTTTTCCAGCTGGTCTAGAATGGCCTAAGCTGAAACAGCTTAGTGGTTCTCCACATGGTTTCTCATCCTCCAGCAGGCCAGCCAAGGATTATTTAGTTGGTGGTGGCAGGGTTCCTTGAGAAAGAGTAGACACTTGCAAAACCTTTGTCCTAGGCTCAGAACTGGCTTACCACGCACTTTTCCACCTTACTCACTTGACCAGAGGGAAGTCACAGGGCCAACCCAGATTTAAAAGGTGGGAAATAGACCACTTTTAGGGGAGAGACGTCAAAATCTTACTGCAAAGGGGATAGATATAGGGAAGGATAAAGAAATGTGGTCGTTTTTGCAATCAGTCTGTCATATTATCTTAGCTATCATGCCTAATACTTATTTCTCTTAAAATGAGATGTATGATTTCATTCATCTCATTTGCTTAAAAGTATGAAACAGAACAGAGCCCCTTTATACATTTCCTGTTTATAATTTATTATACAGAGCCTTTTGATTTTTCTTAAGTAGTATTTCATTATCTGAAAAACTTAGGTACATCAGGTATGAAAATTTTCTAGTATTTCCATTCTTCTAGATAGCTTAGTAAAATGTTAAATGAAACCACTGCAAGTTTTAAAAACTGAATAAAGCCATTAAGTTCCTAGAGAGAGAAATTTATTGTAATTCTTTTTATTTATTTATTTACAGCACAATCATTAAAACATTTTTTGTTCCAGAAACATTTGGGACGCAAGCTTAGTTGTGGAGACAATATTCAAGAGTGGCAACAGAGAGATCACTGCAGTAAGTCTGTATAATATTACTCTGTTATTTTTGTGTAGCCAGTTGATGGTATAAATGGTTAGAGTGTTTCACGTTTGTTGATATTACACAAATAGGATGGCAAAGGTTATTCTTTTTTTTTTTTGAGTCAGGGTCGTGCTCTGTCACCCAGGCTGGAGTGCAGTGGCCCAATCTCAGCTTACTGCAACCTCTGCCCTCTGGGGTTAAGCGATCCTCCCACCTCAGCCTCCTGAGTAGCTGGGATTACAGGCGCCTGCCACACCGTCTGGCACATTTTTGTATTTTTAGTAGAGATGGGGTTTCACCCCTCAAGGTGTCATAAGGGATAATTCCAGCAACTTAATATTGTTCAAAATTTGCTATGTAATACTTTGACATATATATGAACAAAAACTCCATGGACCCAGCACTAATTTCCATGAATTGGCATTCTTTACAGACTGCTTTTCGCTCTTGTTGCCCCAGCTGGAGTGCAGTGGCGGAGTTTTGCTCTTGTTGCCCAAGCTGGCGTGCAACGGCACAATCTCAGCCCACTGTAATCTCCACCTCCTGAGTTCAAGTGATTCTCCTGCCTCAGCCTCCCGAGTAGCTCGGATTACAGGCGCGTGCCACCACGTCCAGTTGATTTTTTGTTTTTTGTTTTTTGTTTTTTGTTTTTTTTTTTTTGAGACGGAGTCTCGCTCTGTGGCCCGGGCTGGAGTGCAGTGGCCGGATCTCAGCTCACTGCAAGCTCCGCCTCCCGGGTTTACGCCATTCTCCTGCCTCAGCCTCCCGAGTAGCTGGGACTACAGGCGCCCGCCGCCTCGCCCGGCTAGCTTTTTTTGTATTTTTTAGTAGAGACGGGGTTTCACCGTGTTAGCCAGGATGGTCTGGATCTCCTGACCTCGTGATCCGCCCATCTCGGCCTCCCAAAGTGCTGGGATTACAGGCTTGAGCCACCGCGCCCGGCCGATTTTTTGTATTTTTAGTAGAAACAGGGTTTTACCATGTTAGCCAGGCTGGTCTCGAACCCCTGACCTCAAATGATCCACCCGTGTTGGCCTCCCGAAGTGCAGAGATTACAGGCGTGAGCCACCGTGCCGAGCCCAAATATATTTTTTTAATTGTGAGGCTCTTAAAGTTCATGAGTTGGGCACAGAGGCCTGTGCCTGTAACCCCAGTGCTTTGGAAGGCTTGAGCCCAGGAGTTCAGAAGCAGCCAGGGCAACATGGCCAGATCCCTTTTCTACAAAATAAGATTACAATTAGTCAGATACAGTGGCATGTGCCGATAGTTCCAGCTAATTAGGAAGCTGAGTCAGGAGGATCACTTGAACGTAGGAGGTCAAAGCTGCAGTAAGATATGATCCGCACCACTACGGATCCAAGGCAACAACAAGACCCTCTCTCTCAAAAAAAAAAAGTTCAGGTTTCTAAGAATAAGAATGTATTTGCCTAACACAGTATATGATTCCATTTATATGAAGTTTAAAAACTTGCAAAATTAATCTATGTTGATAGGACTAAGAAAAGTAGTTAACCTCAGGTGAGATGACTCAGGTCTACAAAGGAACATAGGAAACTTTCTTTGGTGTTGGAGATTTTCTGTATTGTGGTCTTGGTAATGACTATACAGAAATATATAAAAGTAATCAAGATGTTTTCTTAATATTTGTATTTTACTGTAAATTATGCATCAGTGTTACTGGCAGGAGAGGAAGTATGTAGGTATTATTTGGATCAACAGGTGTGAATTGAGGCAAGAAATAACTTTATTTATAGAGATAGTCATTTCAAAATTAAAATTGTTTATATTATAGCTATACAGAGGGTGTGTTTTTAAACTTTTGAAAATTCTTTCATTTTTACAGATTGAAAGTAGTGTTCCCTGCCAACTGCTAGAGTCAGTGCTACAAGAACTAAAGGGTTTGCAGGAATTTCTAGACAGAAATTCCCAGTTTGCAGGAGGACCATTAGGAAATCCAAAGTAAGAATAAATAAGGTTTATTAATTCATCTTTTTCTTTTCGTTGTATTTTTTGTTGAGATAATTTACATACTATAAAGTTGGTCCTTTTAAAGTGTCCAGTTTAGTATTTTTAGTGTGTCTACAAGGTTATGCAACCATCACCACTGTCTAATTCCAGAACATTTTCATCACACCAAGAAGAAACTCTGTGCCCATGACCAGCCATTATTATTCATGGACCTTCCCCCAGTCCCCAGCAACCACTAATCTACTTTCTGTCTCCACAGATCTGCCTTTTCTGAATATTTATATAAATATTTATATTAAATGGAAATATTATATTAAATGGAATTAAATGGAATTTTAATATAAATGGAATATTTATATAAATATTTATTTAAATGGAATATTTATAGTATACAATGTAATATATAAACATATGAATATACTTATGTAAATAGAATATTTCTATAAATGTTATTTTTACATAAATGGAATATACAAATGTTATATTTATATAAATGGAATATTTATACAAATGTTATTTTAAAAATGGAATGTTTCTATATTTTTTTAAATGGAATATTTCTATATTTATAAAAATAGAATATTTATAGAAATATTTATATAAACAGAATATTTATAGAAACATTTATATAAATGGAAGTATGCAACAGATAACCTTTGGTGTCTGTTTCTTTCCCTAAGCATGTTTTCAAGGTTTGACTGTTGTGGCATGTATTACTACTTTGTCTCATTTCTCAGTTTATCAGTTGATAGATATTTGTGTTGTTTCACCTTTTTGGCTAATAAGAGTGCTGATATGAGCATTCCTGTACAAGTTTTTGTGTAGACATGTGTTTATACGGACTCTTGCTCTGTCGCCTAGGCTGGAGTACAAAGGCTTCCTCTTGGCTCACTGCAACCTCCACCTCCCAGCTTGAAGCAATTCTCCTGCCTCAGCCTCCAAGTAGCTTAGATTACAGATGTGCACCACTATGCCCGGCTAGTTCTTCTTTGTATTTTTAGCAGAAACGGGGTTTCACCATGTTGACCAGGCTGGTCTCGAGCTCCTGACCTGGTGATCCACTGGCCTCAGCTTCCCAAAGTGTTGGGATTACAGGTGTGAGCCACAGCGTCCAACCAAGAATGGACATTTGGGGTTTTTCTGAGACAGAGTATCACTCTTGTCGCCCAGGCTGGAGTGCTATGGTGCAGTCTCGGCTCACTGCAGCCTCCCCCTCCTGGGTTTAAGCGATTCTCCTGCCTCAGCCTCCTGAGTGCTGGGATTACAGGCGCCTGCCACCATGCCCAGCTAATTTTTGTATTTTTAGTAGAGATGGGGTTTCAC
>NW_012115489.1:2831999-2852907 GCF_000951035.1 Colobus angolensis palliatus | reverse complement strand
TAATCCCAGCACTTTGGGAGGCTGAGGCGGGCGGATCATCTGAGTTCGAGACCAGCCTGACCAACATGGAGAAACCCCGTCTCTGCTAAAATACAAAACTAGCCGGGCGTGGTGGCACATGCCTGTAATCCCTGCTACTAGGGAGGCTGAGGCAGGAGAATTTCCTTAAACCTGGGAGGCAGAGGTTGCGGTGAGCCAAGATAGTGCCATTGCACTCCAACCTGTGCAACGAGAGCAAAACTCCTGTCTCAAAAAAAAAAACAAGAACAAATAATAAAGCATACATAAATATACACTTCTTTAAAAGCAAAAATAGAGTCTAAGTAAGTACACTTTTATGTAACATTGTTCACACTTTGTGTGTGTGTGTATATATATATGGTTTTTTTTGGGGGGGGTTCCCCCCCGAGACAGAGTCTTGCTCTATCGCCCAGGCTGGAGTGCAATGGTGCGATCTCAGCTCACTGCAACCTCCGCCTCCTAGGTTTAAGCAATTCTCCTGCCTCAGCCTTCCGAGTAGCTGGGATTACATGCATGTACCACCATGCCTGGCTAATTTTTGTATTTTTAGTAGAGATGGGGTTTCACCATGGCCAGGATGGTCTCCATCTCTTGACCTCATGATCCGCCTGCCTCAGGCTCCCAAAGTGCTGGGATTACAGGAGTGAGCCACCACACCCAGCCTGTCTTTATCTTTTAAGTAGGAGAACTTACCTCCTTCCCATTTTATTGGGATTAGTTAAATGTGGTTTATTGTTTTGGTTTGGTTTTTTTGGAGACAGAGTCTTGCTCTGTCACCCAGGCTGCAGTATAGTGGTGCAATCTCAGCTCACTGCAACATCTACCTCCCTGACTCAAGTGATTCTCCTGCCTCAGCCTCCCAAGTAGCTGAGATTACAGCCCCACACCACTATGCCTGGCTAATTTTTGTATTTGTAGTAGAGACAGAGTTTTGCCATGTTGGCCAGGCTGATCTTGAACTCTTGACCTCAGATAATCCACCTGCTTCAGCTTCCCAGAGTATTGGGATTACGTGTGAGCCACTGCATCTGACCTAGTTAAATGTTTCATTTTTTTCTCTCCATCCTGAATTTGTGCTTTTTGTTTATTTTCTTCCCTTTGCCATTTCCTTATTGTATTGGATTGATTGGGCCTCTCTCTACTTAAACACTAATTAAGAAGTTCTACATATGATTTTTCTTCCTCTACTAGTTTTAAATTCTAACAGACATACATCTCAGTCACCATTAATAATTTAACAAAATCTATTATTTCCTTTCCTTGCCTTCCGCCATAGCTCTCCCTCCAAATTATCTGGAATTTTCGTTGTCAGATGTTTTTAGTTTGTTTGGTTTTTTTTCCAACATTGTGGTCTTTTGTTAATTGAATTTTACCATTACATCTGCAATTATATGTAAATTTTCTAATCTACTTCTGATTTCTCTTACTCATTTCTCTTTACAGTTTTTAGCAGGATGTTTTTGAATTTTGATGTTTCTTGAATTTTCACATATGCAGTTCTGTCATCTGCAGATAGATAGTTTCATCTTTTCCATCTTTTCTTTTCTAGCTCTACTTGCTTTCTTCTGTCTGCACAAAGTAATCTCTCTCTGTCTCTCTTTTTTTTGAGACGAGACAGAGTTTCACTCTTATTGCCCAGGCTGGACTGCGATGGTGTGATCCTCGGCTCGCTGCAACCTCCGCCTCCTGGGTCCAAGCAATTCTCCTGCCTCCGCCTCCCGAGTAGCTGGGATTACAGGCATGAGCCACCACGCCCAGCTAATTTTGTATTTTTAGTAGAGACGGGGTTTCTCCATGTTGGTCAGGCTGGTCTCAAATCTCCCAACCTCAGGTTATCCACCTGCCTCGGCCTCCCAAAGTGCTGGGATTACAAGCGTGTGCCACTGCGCCCAGCCACTAATTTCTCTCTGTCTTTTCTCTCTCTCTGTTTTTTTTTTTCTTTTTCAGGCAATCTTGCTCTGTCACTGAGGCTGGAGTGCAGTGGTGTGATCATTGTTCCCTGCAACTTCAAATTCAGCCGCCTGAGTAGATGGAGCTACAGGCGTGTGCTGCCACAACTGGCTGATTTTTTCTTATTTTTCTCAGAGATAGGGTCTCACTGTGTTGCTCGGGCTGATCTCAAACTCTTGGCCTCAAGTGGTGCTCCCTCCTTAGCCTCCCAAAGTGCTGGGATTACAGGCATGACCCACTGCATCCTCCCTTACTGAGGTGTTTTTTGGTTTTGTTTTTTGAGATGGGTCTCACTCTGTTGTCCAGGCTGGAGTGCAGTGGCATGATCACGGCTCACCACAACTTTGACCTCCCAGCTTCAAGTGATCCTCCCACCTCAGCCTCCTGAGTAGCTGGGACTACAGGCACATGCCACCATGCTCAGCTAATTTTTTTATTTCATATTTTGTAGAGACAAGGTCTGACTGTGTTGCCCATGTTGATCTTGCACTCCTGGGCTTAGGCGATCCTCCTGTCTTGGCCTCAGAAAATGCTGGGATTATAGGCATGAGCCATCTGCACTCAGCCCTTATTGAATATGTTTGGCATATTCATATATTGAATATGCTTAACATATTCAGCAAGTGAGCTTGTCAAATGTATTTACTGCATTTTACAGAGATGATCATATCATTTTCCCTCTTTAACAATAGAATTATATCAATAATTAATCAATTATATGTCCTAATTTTGACCAGCCCCTGGAATTCTGTAACATTAGTTTCATTGAGTGTGGAAATTTTTTAAACAGATTTTTGAGATCTACTTTACATACTGAATTTACTCATTTTGAATATTCAGTTTGGTGACTTTTAGTAAATTCATAGAATTGTGCATCCATTACCACAGTCCACTTTTAGCACACTTCCATTATCTAGGAGACATATCTCATGTCAATTAGTAGTCACTTTCCATTCCCACTTCTTAGTCCCACACACTTACTGATCTGCTGTATTTCTGTAGATGTGCCTATTCTTGACATGTCATGTAAACAGAATCATACTGTGTGGTCTTGGAGTCTGGCTTCTTTCACTTACTGTGTTGTTGGGGCTCATGTTTGAGATTTATGTTGTAGTACGTATTCATGTTTTGTTCGTTTTTATTGCCCAATGAATGTGGAATTTTAAGATCATAGACCATTTCTCAGATCTTCGTATACATTTTGCACCATTTTCTTGCCAAAGTTTAGTGTTGTAGATGAAAAAGTACATTACCTGTATGATTCTCTTTCCTTTGTAAGTGACTTAGTGTTGACTTTGTAATTTTTTTGTGCTTTTTTCTCTTTGTTACCGAAATTCAAAAATCACAACATGATGTCTTTAAGTATATCTTCTTTACAGCTCTCAGTGAGCCTTTAGAATGAACGTCTTGGCTTTAATCAGTTTTTTTCTCCTTTTTTTTATGTATCGTGGTACACATTGAGTATCCCTTATCCGAACTGTTTGGAACCAGAAGTGTTTTGGCTTTCCCGGTGTTTTGGATTTTTAAGTATTTGCATTATACTTAGGTTGAGCATCCTTATTCTGAAAATGTGAAATCCAGAATGCTCCAATGAGCATTTCCTTTGAGCATCATGCTGACGTGCAAAACGTTTTAGATTTGGGGGCATTTCAGATGTTAGATTTTTTTTATTAGGGATACTCAATCTATATTTCTTTTGTCCCATTCTCTTTGGAGAATCATATTACTCTCTTGTATCTAGCTTGTTTCTTCTCTTCCATAATTTCCTTCCTTCCTTTCTCTCCTTTACCCCCTCTTTTTGCTTGATCTTTTTTTTCTACAGGAAAATTTATAGCTGATGTTCTCAGTCATTTAATTGATTTAATCTCAGTCATTTTAAGTAGCATCTGTTTAGTCTGTCTCATAAATTTTTTTGCCCATCAAATTTTTAATTCCAAGAATTCTTTCTTATTTGTCAATTTTTGTTTTTTTTCATGGCAACCAGCCCTTCTGGTGATGGTTACCCTACCTTATGAATTATTTTTAAAAATTATACATATTAAACGAATTGTACTGTGTAAGTATGTGTTATATCTCAATAAAGCTGTTATAAACACACATTCTGCAATTTCTGTTTCAGTACTACTGCTAAAGTGCAGCAGAGGCTGATAGGATTCATGCGTCCTGAAAACGGAAATCCCCAGCAAATGCAACAGGAGCTTCAGAGGAAGTTTCATGGTAAATTACTGCTTCTCATCAGTTAAGCGTACATGACCTCAGTAAAATTTTATTACTTGAATAGAAAACAATGGACTTTTCTTGGTAAAATGTACTTTGTACACAAATATTTGTAATTAAAATATCAGTGTAATTGGGTCTGGGGTGGTGGCTCACACCTGTAATACC
This sequence comes from Colobus angolensis palliatus, assembly GCF_000951035.1. Lineage (NCBI taxonomy): Eukaryota > Metazoa > Chordata > Mammalia > Primates > Cercopithecidae > Colobus > Colobus angolensis. Next base: position 2,848,551 of record NW_012115489.1, on the reverse strand, counting down.
ACCACTTTGGAAGGCTGAGTTGGGAGAATCACCTGTTCCTGGGGGTAGAGGTTTCAGTGAGCTGAGATTATGCCACTGCACTCCAGCCTGGGTGACAGAATGAGACCCCACCTCAAAAAAAAAAATAAAAAAAGTGTGATTGAGAAAGTAGGATAATATGGATGTTGTATATTTCCCTCTTTTAGCATATACATTTTTGTTCCTTCCTGCACCAGAAAACATGATACACACCTGTTTCATTACGATTTTTTTTTATTGTGGTGAAATATGTATATACTATAAAATTTACCATTTTTACTTTTTATTTATTTATGTTTTTGAGACAGAATTTCACTCTTGCTTCCCAGGCTGGAGTGCAATGGCGCAATCTTGGCTCACTGCAACCTCCACTCCCGGGTTCAAGCAATTCTCCTGCCTCAGCCTCCCGAGTAGCTGAGATTAGAGGCATGTGCCACCACACTGGGCTAATTTTGTATTTTCAGTAGGGACGGGGTTTCTCCACGTTGGTCAGGCTGGTCTCAAACTTCCAACTTCTGGTGATCCACCCACCTTGGCCTCCCAAAGTGCTAGGATTACAGATGTGAGCCACCACACCCGGCCCCACTTTTACTTTTCTCTTTTTTTTTTTGAGACAGAGTCTCACTCTGTCACCCAGGCTGGAGTGCAGTGGCACAATCTTGGCTTACTGTAAGCTCCGCCTCCCAGGTTCACTCCATTCTCCTGCCTCAGCCTTCTGAGTAGCTGGGACTACAGGTGGCTACCACCACGCCCAGCGGATTTTTTTTTGTTGTTGTATTTTTTAGTAGAGACAGGGTTTCACCGTGTTAAGCAGGATGATCTCAATCTCTTGACCTCGTGATCCGCCTGCCTCAGCCTCCCAAAGTGCTGGGATTACAGGCATAAACCACTACACCTGGCCTGTTTTTACTATTTTTAAGTGTACAGTTCAGTAGCATTCAGTATATTCATGTTATGTCCCCATTACCAATATCCATCTCCAGAACTTTTGTCATCTTCCCCAAGATGTCACTCTGGGCTGGGCACGGTGGCTCTCGCCTGTAATCCCAGCACTTTGGGAGGCCATGCATGGCAGGTGGATCACCAGAGGTCCGGAGTTCCCAGACCAGCCTGGCCAACATGGTGAAACCCCATCACTATCAAAAATACAAAAATCAGCCAGGCGTGGTGGCGGGCTCCTGTAATCCCAGCTACTCTGAAGGCTGAGGCAGGAGAATCGCTTGAACCCAGCAGGTGGAGGTTGCAGTGAGCTGAATTTGTACCATTGCACTCTGGCCTGGGCAACAAGAACAAGACTCTGTCTTAAAAAACAAAATAAAAAACACCAAAAGTCACTCTGTCCCCATGAAATAATAACCCCCCATTTTTTTCCCCTATCCCAGGTCCCTGGCAACCACCATTCTACTTTCTGTCTCTGAATTTTACCACTCTGGGTACCCTGTTAGAATGAAACCAAGCTTTTCATTTTGTGACAGGCTTATGTCACTTAGCTTTAAACTGTCCTCAAGGTTTATCCATGTTGTAACATGTGTCAGAACTTCCTTCCTTTTTAAGATTGAGTAATTTCTATTGTGTGTATGTGCATATGTGCACACATACTACACTTCCTTTATCCATTCATTTGTTGATGGACGCTGAGTTACTTCTGTTTTTTGGCTATTGTGAACAATGCTGCCATTAACATGGGTGAACAAATAGGAATTAAAGTCTCTGCTTTCAGTTCTTTTGGGTATATACCCAGAAGTGGAATTGCTGTATCATATAGTAATTCTATTACTGATTTTTTGATGAACTGCCATACTGTTTCATAGCAGCTACTGCATTTTATGTTTATGTTTATCTTTATTGATTTTTGATACGGAGTTTCACTCTTGTCGCCCAGGCTGGAGTGCAATGGTGCAATCTCGGCTCACTGAAACCTCCACCTCTCAGGTTCAAGCAATTCTGCCTCAGCCTCCCGAGTAGCTGCGGTTACAGGCCACCACACCCAGCTAATTTTTGTATTTTTAGTATAGAGAGGGTTTCACCATGTTGGTCAGGCTGGTCTTGAACTCTTGACCTCAGGTGATCCACCCACCTCGGCCTTCCAAAGTGCTAGGATTACAGGTGTAGCCTGGACAGCTACAGCATTTTATACTTCTAGTAGCAATGCACAGCGGTTCCAGTTTCTTCACATCTTTGCCAACATTTGTCATTTTTCTGTCCTTTTATATATAGCCATCCTAATGAATATGGAATGGCATCTCATTGGGATTTCGATTTGCATTTCCCTAATGATTAGTAATATACCTTTTTATAGAGCTAAAAATATGAGTCAAATATTTCGTTGTGCTTTTTATCAATTATAACTAGTAACAAGGATAGAATAAGGCAACTGAAAAGTTCTCGTAATCTTCAGTTATTCCAGATACAAATTAGAAGAATAATAAGTTATTGCATGAACTTTTTGTGCCATTTAATTTTTTCTAAGTTCTTTTGCCTTCCATTGTTAGGGTTAGCGTTACTTTTTCTGGCCGTGATAGAACTTTCTGGTTTGTTTGTTTTGAGATGGAGTCTCGCTTTTTCGCCGAGGCTGGAGCGTAGTGGCGCAATCTTGGCTCACCGCAACCTCTGCTTCCCAGGTTCAAGCGATTCTCCTGCCTCAGCCTCTCAAGTAGCTGGGATCATGGGCATGTGCCACCATGCCTATCTAGTTTTTGTGTTTTTAGCAGAGATGGGGTTTTGCCACTTTGGCCAGGCCGGTCTTGAACTCATGACCTCAGGTCATCTGCCCAACTCGGCCTCCCAAAATGCTGCGATTACTTGCGTGAGCCACCACACCTGGCCAATAGAACTTTCTCAACACTCAACCATTTACTTTTGTCCCAAGCTACTTTCTTCCCTACTCAGGACCCTAGGTTTCTATTCATCATTTTGGAAATTCTTTTTTACTGTCTTTTAAATTTTTTCTCTCTCTTTTCTTTTTTTTGAGATGGAGTCTCACTCTGTCGCCCAGGCTCCGCCTCCCAGGTTCGCGCCATTCTCCTGCCTCAGCCTCCCAAGTAGCTGGGACTACAGGCGCCTGCCACCACACCCAGCTAATTTTTTTGTATTTTTAGTAGCGACGGGGTTTTACTGTGTTAGCCAGGATGGTCTTGATCCACTGACCTTGTGATCTGCCCGCCTCGGCCGCCCAAAGTGCTGGGATTACAGGTGTGAGCCACTGTGCCCAGCCTTAAATTTTTTCTCTTTTTTAAAAAATGTTGAAGTTGTTTGCCTATCCTCCAATTTTGTTTCTGTTCTGTTCTGTTTTGTTTTGTTTTGAGACAGAGTCTTGCTCTATTGCCCAGGCTGGAGTACAATGGTGCCATCTTGGCTCACTGCTACCTCCACCTCCTGCGTTCAAGCAATAATCGTGGCTCAGCCACCTGAGTAACTGGGATTACAGGCGTGTGCCACCACGCCTGGCTAATTTTTGGATTTTTAGTAGAGGTGGGGTTCTGCCATGTTGGCCAAGCTGGTCTCAAACTCATGGCCTCAAGTGATCCGCCCACCTCGGCTTTCCAAAGTGCTAGGATTACAGCCAAGAGCCACTGTGCCCAGCCACCATTTTGCAAATTTTTTTTCTGAGCAGCTAATGATATTTCAGTATGGCTTTGAGATTACATCACTAAACATTGGTGAGGATTTGTACAAATAGGAGCATTTGAATTGCTGGCAGTTTATACTGAAACAACTGCTTTGGAGAGCAATTTGATCATACCCGGTAAAAGCTAAACATATATTCTGAAAGCTCGTAGTTTCACTTCTAGATATATATCCTTAAAGGAGTTTTTTTCAAACTTTTTCCCACAGTAAGAAATATATCTTACATGGCCAGGTGTAGCGGCTCACGCCTTTAATCCTAGCACTTTGGGAGGCCAAGGCAGGCAAATCATTTGAGGTCAGAAGTTTGAGACCAGCCTGGCCAACATGGTGAAACCCTGCCTCTACAAAAAAATACCAAAATTAGGTGGGCGTGGTGGTGGGTGCCTGTAATCCCAGCTACTTGGGAAGCTGAGGCAGGTAAATCGCTTGAACCCAGGAGGCAGAGGTTGCAGTGAGCTGAGATCATACCACTGCACTCCAGCCTGGGCAACAGAGCAAGACTCCATCTCAGGGGAAAAAAAAAAAGAAATATATCTTACATTATGATTCAGATGTTTAAAAGCATACATACAAACTAAAATAGATTTTCCTGAAGTAGTTCTACCTGTTTTATACTCTGATATTTCTTTCTTTTTTGAATTCTTTTCTACTTTCTATATTTGAGGGGTGAGCGAAAAGCTGTCATCACTGACTAAACTGATTTCATGACTCGCCAATGCATGTTGATCTAGGGTTTGAGAAACTCAGTCTTAGACTAACTTGACTGTGCTTTCTAGGAGATATTCTTTAAGAATATTTATTGCATCGCCAGGCGCAGTGGCTCATGCCTGTAATCCCAGCACTTTGGGAGGCCGAGGGGAGTGGATCACCTGAGGTCGGGAGTTCGAGACCAGCCTGACCAACATGGAGAAACCCCGTCTCTACTAAAAATACAAAATTAGCTGGGCCTGGTGGCACATGCCTGTAATCCCAGCTACTAGGGAGGCTGAGGCAGGAGAATTGCTTGAACCTGGGAGGCGGAGGTTGCGGTGAGCCGAGATCGTGCCATTGCACTCCAGCCTGGGCAACAAGAGTGAAACTCCGCCTCAAAAAAAAAAAAAAAGAATATTTATTGCATCATTGTTTTATTTTCAAAATACTAGAAACAGTGTAATGTCCTCCAAGTGAAAAATGGGCCAAATTGTGGTATACTTACATGATGGAACACTCAGTAGTGAAAATAAATGTACTAGATTTATATTTATCGGTGTAGATAGCCTGCGAACATACAACTGAGTAGAAAAAGTGATGGTGTATTTGTTAAAAATACAGCAATTTTTTTTTTCTTTTTTTTTGAGATGGAGTCTTGCTCTGTTGCCCAGGCTGGAGTGCAGTGGCACAATCTCGGCTCACTGCAGGCTCCGCCTCCCGGGTTCACGCCATTCTCCTGCCTCAGCCTCCCAAGTAGCTGGGACTGCAGGCGCCTGCTATCCTCCCCGGCTAATTTTTTATATTTTTAGTAGAGATGGGGTTTCACCATGTTAGCCAGGATGGTCTCGATCTCCTGACCTCATGATCCACCTGCCTCAGCCTCCCAAAGTGCTGAGAGTACAGGCATGAACCTCTGCCCGGCCATGCAGCAATATTTTCATGGTTTATGTGTACCTACACAAACAAAGAAGCATGTATATATACAGACACAGAGAGAAGATAAAAACATAAATACTACTGATTATCATAGTTGCCTCTAATGGGGGCTGGGAGGAAAACAATGGGGATTTCAACCTTAACTATGGTTTTTATTTGAAATAAAGCATCTTAACCTATGTTATTTTATAATAATTTATTAGTTTTTGTTTTCCCATTAGAGGCTCAACTAAGTGAAAAGATTTCACTTCAGGCAATTCAGCAGTTGGTTCGAAAATCATATCAGGCTCTGGCTTTATGGAAACTTCTTTGTGAACATCAATTCACTGTCATTGTGGCAGAACTTCAGAAGGTAAGTTTTTTTTTTTTTTTATGATTTTACCATTAATACTATGTTTAGATTTTTTTGGATGAGTATTTTGGCTTTGGAGGAGATTATTTTGGGAAGCATTTACGTTAATAATGAAGTTAGTATGTTATAGGAAGATTGCACAAAACCTTACTAACTTGGGGGACCTATTTTTTTCAAAGCCACAAGTTTTTACTTGTGGGTATGTGAATGAAATCATACTTTACAAACATATTTTTTAAAACAGTGGACTGTAACCTTTATTTGAGCTACAGGTTCTTCTGAGAATCTGATAAAAGCTATCTCTCACTACCCTTAAAGAAATGCATATCAACATGGACACACAGACTTTTGCATATAATTTCAAAGGACCCAACAACCTAAAATAAATACTCTTGACTGGGCACCATGCCTCACGCCTGCGATTCCAGCACTTTGGGAGGCTGAGGCAGGAGGATCACTTAAGCCTAGGAGTTCAGCACTATCCTGGACTACAGGCATGCACCATCACATCATGTGATGGTGCATGCCTGTAGTCCCAGCTACTTGGGAAGCTGAAGTGAGAGGAGCACTTGAGCCTGGGAGGTTGAGGCACCAGTTAGCCATGATTGTGCCACTGCACCCCAGCCTGGATGACAGAGTGAGACCCTGTCTCTCTCTCTCTCACACACACACACAAACCACTCCTACTTCATTTTATGTATGTATTTTTATTGTTGTTGTTATTTTAGAGATGGAGTCTCGCTCTGTTGCCCAGGCCGAAGTGCAATTGTGCGATCTCGGCTCACTGCAACCTCCGCCTCCCGGGTTCTAGTAATTCTCCTGCCTCAGCCTCCCAAGTAGCTGGGATTACAGGTGCACGCCACCCATGCCCAGCTGATTTTTTGTATTTTAGTAGAGACGGGGTTTCACCGTGTTGCCCAGGCTGATCTCGAACTCCTGAGCTCAGGTAATCCACCTGCCTCGGTGTACCAAAATGCTAGGATTATACGTGTGACCTACCGTGCCCGGCAACTGCTGTTAGAATATATAGAGGACATTTATTCCTACCTTTTATTTAATTGTGAGCATTTCTAAACGTATACAGAAGTAGAGCAAAAACTGTAACTCCCACATACATTTGACTCATTCAGCATTTTCAAGATATTGTGTTTCTTAAAAAAAAATAGTTCCTTGAATAACAACAATGTCATTATCACAGTTACCAGTTTTTCTTGAGACAGTGTCTTGCTCTGTCTGGAGTGCAGTGGCACGATCACAGCTCACTGCACCCTTGACCTCCCTGGGCTCCAGTGATTCTCCTACTTTAGCCTCCCGAGTAGCTGGTACTATAGGCACACACCACTATGCCTAGCTAATTTTTGTTTTTTTTTTTTTTTTTGTAGAGATGGGGTTTCACCGTATCTCCTAGGATGGATAGTTACCAGTATTAACTATCAATATGTGATAACAAAATCTGTCTGAAAAATGTCTTTTTACAGATTGGTTCATTCAAATCAGGATCTAAAGAGTTTAGTTGGTTTGCTCATGGAATTTATTGTTTATCTTTCATCTGTTTCAATCTGAAGCAGTCTTTCCTTCTTTTTCTTTTCCTGGCTTTTGCCTTGTAGAAATCCAATCATCAATCCAGTAGAATGTCCAGCATTGTAAGGACATTCTAAGGCTTTTTTTTTTTTTAACCCTCTTTGTAGTGAACTTCTTCCTCTATCTACTGCATTTTCTTTGAAATGAAAGTTTATTATATAAGGTTGATTCGGTTCAGCTCCTTTTTTGAGGAAGAATAGAATACTTCATAGGTAGTGGTTTGTTCATCAGACTGTTAGAAGACACAAAAGGTTTCATTGTCCTTTTAGTGATACTGAGATGGATTGCTGGATTCAAGTAGTTAAGCCTAGTACTGCCATTGTGGAATTCTCCATCAGACTTTAATCATCCATTGATAATCATTGCTGGAATTTATTATTTCATTTAGGATTACAAAAGGGGAATATTTATTTGTTTGTTTTTTATTTTTTTGAGACAGTGTCTCATTCTGTCACCCAGGCTGGAGTGCTGTGGAGCGATCTCAGATCACTGCAACCTCTACCTCCTGGGTATAAGCAATTCTCCTGCCTCAGTTTCCCGAGTAGCTGGGACTACAGGCATGTGCCACCATGCCTGACTGATTTTTGTATTTTTAGTAGAGACAAGGTTTCGCCATGTTGGCCAGGCTGGTGTTGAACTCCCGACCTCAGGTCATCCACCCACCTCGGCCTCCCAAAGTGCTGGGATTACAGGCATGAGCCACTGTGCCCGGCCGAAAGGATATTTTAAATCTGTGATTCCTTCCCCAGTTACTAGCTGCAATTCTGTAAAAAAAAAAATTTCCTGTCCTATATGGATATTTCATTACTCTGAAATGCTTAATTTTTGACTCTTGTATACCATTTTTCAACGTTAGAAGGCAGTCTCCTAATTCTTTCCACTAGTGTCCAATGAATAGATACTGTTTTTTCTTTTTAAAAATTCAAGCTAATATATTTAATTATGAAACTGTTAGCGTTTTCATACCAAGTAGAATAATTTTGAGTTTTATTGAGTGATAAATATATTGTAGGTAGGTTTTTATCCTGGGTATGTTTTTGTGATCCATCTTCAAAGCTCTCTTCCTTACATCACCAATTGTGTGCTCAATGAATGCAAATTGAAGATTTGTTCAAGAATTTTAACATAGTTTCGATATTTCCTTGAATTTAGAAAAAAGAGATAGCAGTCACATCACTAACAGAATCTTTTACTATAGTATAAATTAATACTTTAGAGCTTCATTTGGACAAGCAGATTTGTTCACAATACAGATTAAACTCCAATATTATAAGGTCTAGAATAATGGAATTCTAACAGATTTAGGAAGAAGTAAAATGTAAGCCCAAGATTTTCAAATGTAGCCAAGTGATTGTTTTTTCCATTTTATAACCAAAGCGAGGAGATCTGGCTCTAGTTTTGGCTCTACTTAAGCTTTACTTTTCTTATTTGGAAAGTGAGAGTTTTGGACTAGACCTACTGTACGTTCTTTTCCAACTCTGCATGATTTTATGTAAGTTTGCAAAAATTTGTTTCTACTAATTAGTATATTTTCGCTTTTCAATTACAGAGTGTATCAATGTTTAGGTTATTTTAAGTTATTACAATAATTTCATTATGTTTAGTAATATGGTATTTTTATAATTGTGATAGAAAAGTTTTATGCTCCTAGGAACTTCAAGAGCAGCTGAAGATCACCACCTTTAAAGATCTTGTAATCAGGGACAAAGAACTCACAGGGGCATTAATTGCTTCTCTTATCAACTGCTACATCAGAGATAATGCCGCTGTTGATGGCATTAGTTTACATTTGCAGGATATCTGCCCACTTCTGTATAGCACTGATGATGCCATTTGTTCTAAGGTATGATACTTTATTATCTATTTCATTGTTAGTTATAAGAGGTATCATGTATGATGAACCATCTTGTTTCACTTAATATAGGACCTCAGTCAGTTAGATCTCTTAACCTCTCCTAGCCTCAGGATCCTCATCTAAGAAAGGGGTTGGAATATGTGGCTTCTTAAAACCTGTGTATACTCTTTTAAACTTAGCTTTTCTTTTTAAAAATATTTTTGTTTATTTATTTGACACAGAGTTTCACTCTGTTGCTTAGGCTATAGTGCAGTGCTGTGATCATAGCTCACAGCAGTGTCTAAGTCCTAGACTCAAGCAGTCCTCTCATGTAGCTGGGGACTACAGGTGTGCACCACTGCACCCAGCCAAATTTTTTCTTTTTTATAGAGATGCGTTCCAATTTGTTGCACAGGCTAGTCTTGAACTCTTGGCTTCAAGCGGATCCTCCTGCCTCAGCCTCCCATAGTGCTGGGATTATAAGTGTGAGCCACTATGCCCGGCCTTCCTTTAAGTTTTTCATGAAGAATCTTCTATTTTTTTATATATTTTTATTTATTTATTTATTTTTTTTTTTTTTTTTTTTGAGACGGAGTCTTGCTCTGTCACCCAGGCTGGAGTGCAGTGGCTGGATCTCAGCTCACTGCAAGCTCTGCCTCCCGGGTTTACGCCATTCTCCTGCCTCAGCCTCCCGAGTAGCTGGGACTACAGGCGCCAGCCACCTCGCCCGGCTAGCTTTTTGTATTTTTTAGTAGAGACGGGGTTTCACCGTGTTAGCCACCATGGTCTCGAACTCCTGACCTCGTGATCCGACCGTCTCGGCCTCCCAAAGTGCTGGGATTACAGGCTTGAGCCACCGCGCCCGGCCATTTTTATTTTTTTATTTATTTTTTTATAAGACAGAGTCTTGCCCTGTCGCCCAGGCTAGATTGCAGTGGCACGATCTCAGCTCACTGCAATCTCCACCTCCCAGGTTCAAGTGATTCTCCTGCCTCGGCCTCCCAAATAGCTGGGATTACAGGTGTGCACCACCACACCCAGCTAATTTTTTATATTTTTGGTAGAGACACGGTTTCACCATGTTGTCTAGGGTGGTCTTGAACTCCTGACCTCCGCCTGCCTCGGCCTTGCAAAGTGTTGGGATTATAGACATAAGCCTCTGCTCCTGGCCCATAAAGAATCTTTGATAGTGTTTCTAGGCCATATTAAAAAGTCAAAGGTGAGAAATTAAGAAAAATCACTAAATTTACAAATTAAGAAAATTTAGGGAATAATTTATCTCCTTAGAAGTTAAGGAAAAGTACTAAAACTTCAAGTAAATCTTTTGGTGAATTAGAGTGAATGGGAGCATTTTTATTGATCCTTTCCTACAGGTGGAAAAAATAAATAAATGAGTATCGCATGGACTGCCTGCTGCCCAATAATGTATTGACTAGGCAAGATAATTACCAGACAAAAGCTCTGTTGCTTAACATATTTGTGAGAGGAATTAAGAATAGCTAGGAATTTTTGGTCAAAAACTTTTCTGCCTAAAATTAAGAAGTAAGTTTGTAGAGTTGTTTTCATTTTTAATAGTAATAATCATATATAAATTTAGACATAGACTAAAACTTAGTTGACAGCATCATCTGTCTGCTTGGTTTTATATATTTTTAAGTTCTTGTTATCTCCTCTTCTAGGCAAATGAGCTTCTCCAGCGTTCCCGACAAGTTCAAAATAAGACTGAAAAAGAAAGAATGTTAAGGGAATCATTAAAGGAATATCAAAAAATTAGCAATCAAGTGGACCTTTCCAATGTTTGTGCTCAGTATAGACAAGGTGAGAAAAAATGTTTCTGGTATCTTTTACTCAACTCAGAAGATAAATGATAGTGTATGAATGAAGCGAGCTAATGATGAAAAGCCACTTTCCAGACGCAAATCTTCTTTCAACATCAGAGGCCGAGTGAAAAGACATAGGAATGTCGTATCATTGTGTTGCAATATTTGATGACTACACTGACCTGCAGAAGCTGGTCATTTTATCTTTTGAAATGTGTAAGTTTTGTTTGTTTGTTTGTTTTTTTGAGACGGAGTCTCTCTCCGTCAGCCAGGCTGGAGTACAGTGGCACAATCTCAGCTCCCTGCAGCCTCCGCCTCCCAGTTTGCTACAATTCTCCTGCCTCAGCCTCCCTGGTAGCTGGGATTACAGGCACGCACCACCATGCCCAGCTAATTTTTATTTATTTATTTATTTTTTACTTTTTTTTTTTGAGATGGAGTCTCTCTCTGTCGCCGAGGCTGAAGTGCAGTGGCATGATCTCAGCTCACTGTAAGCTCTGCCTCCCAGGTTCACGCCATTCTCCTGCCTTAGCCTCCCAAGTAGCTGGGACTACAGGTGCCTGCCACCAAGCCTGGCTAGTTTTTTGTATTTTTAGTAGAGACAGGGTTTCACCGTGTTAGCCAGGATGGTCTCGATCGCCTGACCTCATGATCCGCCCACCTCAGCCACCCAAAGTGCTGGGATTACAGGCATAAGCCACTGTGCCCGGCCAATACCCAGCTAATTTTTGTATTCTTAGTAGAGATAGGGTTTCACCATGTTGGCCTGGCTGGTCTAGAACTCCTGACCTCAGGTGATACACCCATCTCAGCCTCTCTAAAGTGCTAGGATTACAGACGTGAGCCACTGCGCCTGGCTGAAATATGTAACTTTTTAGCATTAGAATTTCAGTTCTTGTCCAGTTCAATTACTGTATGTTTTAGATTGCTCTGGATTACATTTATTTTTCAGGTATTTAAAATTTTTTATTGAGTTTTAAGGTATAATCTGCTTACTTTTTTAAAAATTACTTTAAATCAAATCTAACATAATGTAAAGGCTCTGTTTGCACAGATATTATATTTAATCCCAAGGTATTTTCCCCCCTCCCGTAGGGATCTAAAACTTTCCTTTTTGTTGTCTGAAATATGATCTTTTTTTTCCAATGAAGAAATATATATATATATATATGTTTTTGGTTTTGGTTTTTTTTTTTTTTTTTTTTGAGACAGAGTCTCACTGTGTTGCTCAGGCTGGAGTGCAGTGGTGCAATCTCGGCTTACTGCAACCTCTGCCTCCCCGGTTCAAGTGATTCTCCTGCCTCAGCCTTTTGAGTAGCTGGGATTACCGGCATGTGCCACCACGCCCGGCTAATTTTTGTATTTTTAGTAGAGGCGGGGTTTCACCGTGTTGGTCAGCCTGGTCTCGAACTCCTGACCTCGTGATCTGCCTGCCTCAGCCTCACAAAGTGCTGGGATTACACACCCGGCCCCCAATGAAGAAATGTATTTAACAGATGCCTTTTAGACATGTTAAGACTTTTTTCTTCTGAAGACCTATCAGAAATATTTTATGTTAGCAGAGTCACTATTGTACAGTAGAGACATAACCTTGACCATTATTTTTATGTGCCAGCTAAGGAAAAATGTATCCAACTTAGTAGTAAGTCATAGGCCTTCATTCTTTTCTTTCCCATCAGTGAGATTCTATGAGGGTGTGGTGGAACTTTCTCTTACGGCTGCAGAGAAGAAAGATCCTCAAGGTCTTGGACTTCATTTCTATAAACATGGAGAACCAGAAGAAGATATAGTTGGACTTCAGGCCTTCCAAGAAAGGTACATTCCATTACCTTAGCAGATTGTCATATTTATGGATATAGACTTTTCTTTGCGTAAAGTTTTTTGTTTTTTGATTTATATATATTTTTTGAGACAGAGTCTTGCCCTGTCATCTGGGCTGGAGTGCAGTGGTGTAATCTTGGCTCATTGCAACCTCTGCCTCCCAAGTTCAAGGTATTCTCGTGCCTCAGCCTCCCATGTAGCTGGGATTACAGGTGCGCACCACCACACCTGGCTAATTCTGTATTTTTAGTAGAGACAGGGTTTCACCATTTTGACCAGGCTGGTCTTCAACTCCTAACCTCAATTGATCTACCCACCTCAGTCTTGCAGTGTCCTAGGATTACAGCCATCAGCCACCGTGTCTGGCCTCCTTGTGTAAAGGTTTAATTGACAGTGTTAGGGAAATAATATTTCAAGTGTAACCCTTATAATATTGAATTACCTTTTGCTTTTACTTAAAAGTGACTTCTTGTTTTATCAAAGGCTTGAATATTAATAGGTAAGGTTATAGGTTATAACTTTTATTTTTTTTTTTTTGAGTCATCCAGGCTGGGGTATAGTGGCACTATCTTAGCTCACTACAACCTCTTCCTCCTGGGTTCAAACAATTTTCCAGCCTCAGTCTTCTGAGTAGCTGGGATTACAGGCACATACCACCATGCCCGGCTAGTTTTTGTATTTTTAGTGGAGACAGGGTTTCACCATGTTGGCCATGCTTGTTTCAAACTCCTGACCTCAAGTGATCCACCTGCCTCAGCCTGCCAAAGTGTTGAGATTACGGGCGTGAGCCACCGCGCCCTGCTCATAGGTTATTATTCTTAACCTAGAGGTAAAATGTATTCTGATGAGAATTCTTAAATGCTTATGAGTGTTTTTTAACTTACCTCTGTGATTCTTCTGAGACTTACTAATGTGTTTTTAAATAGGATTACTTGTTTGAAAACAAAACTAGCTATTTTTTTTCTCTCAAATTTTTGGTTCTGGATGATGATTAGTATTTCATTTTATTTTATTCATGTATTTATTTTTTTGAGACAGAATTTTCACTCTTGTTGCCTAGGCTAGAGTGGAGTGGCACAATCTCAGCTCACTGCAACCTCCACCTTGTGGATTCAGGCGATTCTCCTCCCTCAGTCTCCCTGGTAGCTGGGATTACAGGCACACGCCACCACGCCCAGCTAACTTTTTTGTGTTTTTAGTATAGACAGGGTTTCTCCATGTTGAGCAGGCTGGTCTCTGACTCCTGACCTCAGATATTCTGCCCACCTTGGCCTCCCAAAGTTCTGGGATTACAGGTGTGAGCCACCGTGTCTGGCCTAGTATTTCATTTTAAAGGATAATTTTTATGTATTCCCAAATTTGTTGAGACTGTTAAAAGAGAAATGTAGGCCGGGCGCGGTGGCTCAAGCCTGTAATCCCAGCACTTTGGGAGGCCGAGACGGGCGGATCACGAGGTCGGGAGATCGAGACCATCCTGGCTAACACGGTGAAACCCCGTCTCTACTAAAAATACAAAAAATTAGCCGGGCGAGGTGGCCGGCGCCTGTAGTCCCAGCTACTCGGGAGGCTGAGGCAGGAGAATGGCGTGAACCCGGGAGGTGGAGGTTGCAGTGAGCTGAGATCCGGCCACTGCACTCCAGCCTGGGCGACAGAGCAAGACTCCGTCTCAAAAAAAAAAAAAAAAAAAAAGAGAGAAATGTATGTCCTTAAAAGAAATATAGGCCAGGCACAGTGGCTCACGCCTGTAATCCCAGCACTTTGGGAGGCTGAGGTGGGCAGATCATGAGGTTATGAGTTTGAGACCAGCCTGACTATCATAGTGAAACCCTGTCTCTACTAAAAATACAAAAATTAGCCAGGCGTGGTGGTGCACACCTGTAATCCTGGCAACTCAGGAGGCTGAGGCAGGAGAATTGCTTGAACCCAGGAGGCAGAGGTTGCAGTGAGCTGAGATTGCACCACAGAACTCCAGCCTGGGTGTCAGAGCAAGGCTCCGTCTTGGAAAAAAAGAGAAATATATATAACCTTTCTATAACATATATATATGGAGGGTGTTTTGTTTTGTTTTGTTTCTGTTTTTGAGACAAAGCGTCCCTCTGTCACCTGGGCTAGAGTTCAGTGACAGCATCATAGCTCACTGTAGCCTTGACCTTTTGGGCTCAAGTGATCCAGTGATCTTCCCACCTCAGCCTCATGAGTAGCTGGGACTACAGGCACATGTCAGCACACTCGGCTAATTTTTTTTATCTCTTTAATTTCTTTAGAGACAGGGCCTCACTATAAGCCCAAGCTGGTCTTGAACTCCTGGGCTCAAGCAATCCTTTCTTCTCAGCCTCCCAAAGTGCTGAGATTACAGATGTCAGCTACCACATCTGGCGAAAACATATTTTTTTATTACTATATTTAATGACTTTACCCTTTTATGTTTAACCAAACACTTCTCAAACTTACTGAAAAAGTATATGGTTTCTGTTACTTGAAATGCCAAGTATGTACATATATTCTGCCAAATAGTCTTGAAATCCTTGTGTATACTTAAATTAGGTAAGGTAAATCAATGGCTTTCTTTTTTTGTTGTTTGTTTTGTTTTTGGGGGGTTTTGTGTTTTGTTTTTGAGACAGGGCCTCATTCTGTTGCCTGGGTTGGAGTACAGTGGCATGATAATAGCTCAGTTGCAGCCTTACATTTCTGGGCTCAAGTGATCCTCCTGCCTCTGCCTCTCAAGTAGCTGGGATTACAGGTGCATACCACCACGCTTGGTTAATTTTTTGTTTTGGTGTGGTTTTTTTGGTTTTTGTTTGTTTGTTTTTTGAGACAGGGTCTTGCTCTCACCCAGGATGGAGTGTAGTGGCATGTTCTCAGCTCACCTCAACCTCTGCCTCCCAGGTTCAAGCAATTCTTGTGCCTCAGTCTCCTGAATAACTGGCACTACAGGCATGCACTCCTACGCCTGGCTGATTTTTGTATTTTTAGCAGATACGGGGTTTCACCATGTTGACCAGACTGGTCTTGAACTCCTGACCTCTGGCAGTCCCCCTGCCTTCGTCTCCCAGAGTGCTAGGATTACAGTTGTGAGCCACTGTGCCCGGCCAATTTTTTGTATTTTTTGTAGAGACATGGTCTCACTCTGTTGCCCCGGCTAGTCTTGAACTCCCAGCCTCAAGCCCTCCTCCTATTTTGACCGCCCTGTGGCTGGCATTACAGGCGTGAGTCACCACACTTGCCATTATTTGCTTTCTAGTTAAATAATGTAATTGTTCCTTTTCCATTCTCTTTCAGATTAAACAGTTACAAGTGCATTACAGACACACTTCAAGAACTGGTAAATCAAAGTAAGGCCGCTCCTCAGTCTCCCAGTGTACCCAAAAAACCTGGTCCTCCAGTGTTGTCATCTGATCCAAATATGCTGAGTAATGAAGAAGCAGGACATCATGTAAGGGACAGAGTATATTTTCATTCTGAGAATACACTGTTTAGAAGTTCTGCATGGTAATGGTGGCACAGTCACCTTGGGGAAAGGTAGTAGTTCTTAGAAGTTATCATGTAAGGATTCTTGATTTCTTACTGGAGTTTATAGGTCTAAAGGGTTGTGATGCCCAGAAACAGAGCCTTTAACTGCTAATTTTTACTATTTTCTTTATTTTAGTTTGAACAAATGCTTAAATTGTCACAGCGATCCAAGGATGAGCTCTTTAGTATTGCCCTTTATAATTGGCTAATACAAGCTGATCTTGCAGATAAGCTGCTACAGGTAAATCTTTTTTTTATTACAGTTGTGTTAATTATTCTTTTTTTTTTTTTTATTATACTTTAAGTTCTAGGGTACATGTGCATAGCTTGCAGGTTTGTTACATATGTATACTTGTGCCATGT